>NC_091578.1:9554605-9569605 GCF_042767895.1 Penaeus vannamei
AAGTCGATGTCTCGTAGGATTGTGGGGAGTGTGTAGACGTTATTTATTCTCTCTTTCTTACTTTACTAATTTTCTGTCTCTCACTCTCTCTTGTTCTCTCTCTTTCTCTCTCTCTCTCTTCCTACTCTATCTATCTATCGATCAGTCTTTCTGTCTATCTATCTATGACTATCTGTTTATCTGTCTTCCTGTCGACCTTTCTATTCATCTACCAATTCATCTGCCTGTTCACCTATCTGTATCCATCGATCTATCTATGTCTGTTAATCTATCTATCCATCCATCTATTTGCCTCTCTACTGATGTCTGTCCATCTATCTATCTGTTTATCTATCTATTTATCTATGTCTATCTGAATTATTTTCAGTTTTGGGTTTATGGAACACACACACACACACACACACACACACACACACACACACACACACACACACACACACGCACACGCGCACGCACGCACGCACGCACACACACACACACACACACACACACAAACGCGCACACACACACATACAATAAACAAACACAACCAAACGCACAATCAAGCACACTAACAAACAAACACAAACACGCAATGAAACACACTAACAAACACACACACAAACAAAAACAAACACACTAACACAAACACGCAAACAAACAAACATGCAACCGCCGCCACATAAAAGGACCCGCCACTCACGAACTTGGCGGTGACCGTCTCCCCAACATAAGCCAGGGGATACGGCTCAGCGATGACGTCACCGAATGCCTTGCCGAGCGGGGTGCCGTCGAACATGACCCCAGGCAGGAGGGTCATGACACTGTCTGTCATGTCAGGTGGCGAAGGACCCGGCTCAGGTTGTTCGCCCTGGGGAATAGAGGGTGAGAGAGAGTGAGAATGAGAGAAAGAGAGAGAGAGAGAGAGAGAGAGAGAGAGAGAGAGAGAGAGAGAGAGAGAGAGAGAGAGAGAGAGAGAGAGAGAGAGAGAGAATGAGAATGAGAGAAAGAGAGAGAGAGAGAGAGAGAGAGACAGAGAGAGAGAGAGAGACGGAATAGAGTGAGAGAGAGAGAGAGACGGAATAGAGTGTGAGAGAGAGAGAGAGAAGACGGAATAGAGTGAGAGAGAGAGAGAGAGAGAGACGGAATAGAGTGAGAGAGAGAGAGAGAAAGAGAAGAGAATAGAGTGAGAGAGAGAAGAGAAAGAGAGAGAGAGAGTGAGAGAGAGAGAGAGAGAGAGAGAGAGAGAGAGAGAGAGAGAGAGAGAGAGAGAGAGAGAGAGAGAGAGAGAGAGAGAGAAGAGAAGAGAAGAGAAGAGGAGAGACGAGAAGAAAAGAGAGAGAGAGAGAGAAGAGGAGAAAGAGAAGAGATAGAGAGATAGAGAAGAGGACAGAAGAGAAGAAAAGAGAAGCGAAAAGAAGAGAGATAATTTTAAAGAATCGGCATCATCATTCATACAGTACTTATACAAACACTGACGGAACTGAATGTTTGTCAGTGTCCTTATCCTCCGCAATATTGAAGTCATGGAATGCACATTTAACCGGAAAAACGCCTGTGACCCGTATGCTGACAAAGAAGTATCATGACGAAGCCGGAAGTCGAGCAATCAAAAAATATTTATTGCCTTATTTAAAAAAGGGGAAAAAATCTACTCTTACAAACTAACCTTCATTCAGATATACACAAAGAATCCGAGATTTCAAAGTCTCTCCATCAAAAATATTTATTGTCATAGGGAAAAAAAGAAGAAAAATTATACTCGTACAAACTAACCTTCATTCAGATACGAAGATTCCGACATTCCAAAGTCTCTCGATACACTCCACGTAAATCCACCTCATTATCATCATTACTATATTTCACTACTATCTCTTATTGCCACATCATAACCGCTTCGGAAGTACCTTGACCATGGCGGCGGCGAGGTAGGAGTACTGCTGCATGTAGGCGCTGCAGGTGTGGGGCCCGTAGATGGTGGAGGCGGCCTCGTACCTCTGCACCTGGTACTCCTCCCACGTTGTGATGTAGTGAGTGTACACGTTGGAGAGGCCGGCGATCACGGGCACGGTTCCTGGGACGCCCTCGCTCTCGAGTGTCGCTGCCACCTGCACAGAAGGGGGTCGTATTGAATAATGAAAACATGCAGGATACATAAACGTATATAGATAGACTGATAGATATGTAGATAGATGAATAGATAGATAGAAAGAACGCGAGAGAGAGAGAGAGAGAGAGAGAGAGAGAGAGAGAGAGAGAGAGAGAGAGAGAGAGAGAGAGAGAGAGAGAGAGAGAGAGAGAGAGAGAGAGAAAGCATAACTGACACTACGTACCTTCTAACAGCAGCATATCCGTCCACCACTTCTGCACAAGCTAAAACTGCCCTAGGCCTACCTGGTCCCGGAAGCGACGGCCGCACATGGTCGTGAACTCCCCTGGCACCGGAAGAATGATCAGCTGACCGACGCGTCCCACCTGGGTGTCGACGATCCTCGGGTGCCACGCGTACGGGAAGTTTATCTGCAAACATGTTGTGAACGTGATCATCTCCGTTTGTTGACTTTCTGGAGCGCTGCGTTTGGATTTATTTTATTTTTACTTCTTTTGGTTCTGTTGGTAGATGTGAATAACAGAAAGATAGACGTGCGGTTAGAAATGATGTAGATGAGTAAATGAAAAGATATGACGTCTATGTGTAAGTGATTTTCGTCGCGACACTAATTATGTTCTTGTATCTCAACCCGGGCACCTACTTCCGTTAACAATGGATGGGTTTGAATCCAATTTAGCTTCATTTCATATATGAAATTGTTTTAATTAATACTATCAAAATGTACATATGCAGTCAACAAACATCAAAGATGCAGATCAATGCCTCAATTTCTCAGATTTGTGAATAAAGCATGTCTGAAATTGTCCCACTAGAAGGGAGCAACGACCTCTAGGTTGAGAAATCTGGCTATACATACACGTAGATGGTAATCGAACCGCATTGAAAAAAATCAAAAACACATTTCCTTAAACGAAAATAACCCAAAGCATGTATTTCCGCATTCGGCAAGACCCAAGAGAGCGAGCTCCTGAGACCCCTTGCGAGAGGCGGGGATGACTCACCTCGCCCGTGTCCAGCAGGATGGGCTTGGGGTCGTGGCAGGCAACCTGTTCGGGCGAGGGCTTGTGCAGGGCGCCGCTCACCATGTTCCAGAAGGGGTTGCCCTCCGTCATGCCCTGGGTGAAGTCGAAGGCGCCCGGGCCGTCGATGGTGCCCGCCGCGAAGCTGTACCCCAGGGCGGGCATGCACGTCTTGCCCTGGTTCAGAAAGGGTTGTGTGTTTTCTCTGGGGTCTTGTAATTACTATAGGGATTGGTTTATCTATATGAGCGTAGAATGTTCATAATATCAAAGATATAAATGTATAAAGGTAAAACTAAACCTCTTGATATATTTCATAAAAGTAGAAATAATCCTATTTTAATATAACATTAAGGTAGAAACAAAGCTGAAAAATAAACCTGTCATCAACATAGAAATAAACCTGTCTTATATATTCTATAAAGGTAGAAATGTATTTTTAATATATTCTATAAAATTAGATTTAAAAATATATATTCTATAAAGGTAGAAATACATTTATTTAATATACTCAAGGTCTTTTCTTTGTCAGACCCAACACAGGCAGAAAGCAGTACCGTGGATCCGTCATCGTAGTGCACCGTGTAGTCCGCCATGTCAACGAACTGCTGCGCGAACTGAACAGGTCCCGACATCTTGACGGCGGCAGCATCGTGGTACAGTTCCTGAAATTATGTTTTCTTCTTATTTATGATTCTATTTTTCTTACTTATGACTCATTCTTTCCTTTTCCTTATATTATGTTTTTTTTTCTTAATTATGATTCTTCCTTTCCGTTTCCATATCAGATTACGAGACAAGGAATTCTGGATAATACTGTAATACATTTCCATGAAGGTGTTTTTACCATCCAAATACATTTTTTTCTCGTGTAATCGACCCTAAAACTTTGATAAAAAAAAAAAAAATGTGAAAAAAAATCTCACCCAAGCCTTCTGGAACTGGTTCTCGCCGATGATCCTCGTGCTGTCCATCATGTTCCTCCCGGGCCCGAAGGCGATGCAGTTCTGGACGCGGCCGTTGCACGTGGAGGAGGAGAGCTCGCAGGGGAGGCCCGTGTCGACGCACCGCGGGCCCTTCGTGTTCGGACTCACGTCGCCGCAGTTCGATTGCGCGAACGCCGCCACGAACTTCCCCTGAAATGCGGGCGGGGGGGGGGGGGGGTGAGAAAGCGAGGAGGCGGGGGGTGGACGTCGGGAAATGGGTGGGAGGGAGGGGCTTTTGTCAACATTTTAAAATATATTTGCACTTTATGATATAATTTGTACATAAGAGGCTATATATATACACAATGCATACATACATACACCACATACACACACACACACACACACACACACACACACACACACACACACACATATATATATATATATATATATTATATACACACACACACATACACACACACACACACACACACACACACACACACACACACACACACACACACACACACACACACACATATATATATATATATATATACATATATATATACATATATATATATATATATATATATATATATATATATATATATATATATATATATATACACACATATAAATGTATGTGTGTGTGTGGGGGTGGGTGGGGGGGTGTGGGTGCGAGTGTGCGTGTCTGAGTGTGAGTGCGAGTGTGTGCGTGTTTTTGTGTAAGTGCATTCGCGACACATACATAGACACACACAACGAGTTTTTGATGAGCACGCATCTTCCTGTTTGGCAATCTGGCTTAATCTGGCGCGAGAGGAGCAGCTCCCACCGGCCATCGGAAACCAGTTCGGCTCCTTCTTTCGCCCCCTTACCTGGCCAGGCAGAGCCCCGGGGTTCATGGCCTTCTCGAAGAGCTGGGAGGCGTAGCCCTTGTTGTCTCCAGATACCAGCTTGTTCGTGTTGTTCATGGAGGTTGGGTGAACAGCGTACCAGTTCACCATACCTGCGACAGCGAAAAAGATACTGTGGAAAAGGTACAATTTTATATTTTTAGTTCAACTTTTGGCTAGCTTGATTCATGACGATGATCAACAGGTCATGCAGATCCATGTTGACAAGAAATATCACATTGTATATATAACCAAAGCCAAGATTACAACAGACCTGTTCATGTCCACAGTTACTTCAAGAATCCCTAATTTCAAATATATACTTTCGTTAGTTTGCCCATGATAATAATCTCCAGGTCATGCATAAATACTGTCCTGACTGCCGCTCAAGATTGTTAGCAAGACACTTCTAAATAAGGCGACCGGGTCACTCTAGAATGCAGTACGTGAACAAGGCCATGACATATACGGGCATATGACGTCGAAATTGCTTCATGCCCTTATTCACATGTCCATCGTTCGTGAAGCTGATCAGCTGGATTACTACCATTTTTTAGAATTAATTATTTGCAGAATATTTTCACCTTCCGTTATTTGACAAACAGATTTAACTAATTAGGATATAATTTATGCTCTGGATAATTTGTATCTTTTCTTTATAATTCTGACAAATATACAATTTCAATAATGTAGTTGATAAGTTGATAGGGTAATATCATAAGCACTTATTCTCCCCCCTCTCTCTCCGTCCTTCCCTTCTTCCTTCTCTCCCACCTCCTTCCCTCCTTCCCTCTTTTCCTGCCTCCCTCTCACTCTCTTTCTCTCCCCCACTTCTCTCTCCTCCTCCACCACCACCACAACTTTCTCCTCCTCCCCCATCTTCTCCTCTTCCTCCTCCTTCTTTTTTTCTTCTTTTCATTCTACTTCTACCCCTCCTCATCCCCCTTCTCTTTTTCTCTCTCTCCTCCTCCTCCGTCTCTTTTTCTTCCCCTCCTCCTCTTTTTTACTTCTCTTTCTACTCCTCCTCTCCCTCACCATCATCACCCACACTACCATCACCACCTCCTCCCCCTCCTCTTCCACCTCCTCACCCTCCGCCAACACCATCACCTCCTCCTTTTTCTCCTCCTCTACATTATCCCCATTATCATCCTACACCTTTTCCACTACCTCCTCCTCCCCCTCTACCACCACCACCGCGCCCTCCTCCTCCACCTCCCACTCCTTTCCCTTCCCTCTTTTCCTGCCTCCCTCTCACTCTCTTTCTCTCCCCCACTTCTCTCTCCTCCTCCCCCACCACCACAACTTCCTCCTCCTCCCCCCCCTTCTCCTCTTCCTCCTCCCTCTTTTCTTTTTCTTTTCATTCTACTTCTACCCCTCCTCATCCCCCTTCTCTTTTTCTCTCTCTCCTCCTCCTCCGTCTCTTTTTCTTCCCCTCCTCCTCTTTTTTACTTCTCTTTCTACTCCTCCTCTCCCTCACCATCATCACCCACACTACCATCACCACCTCCTCCCCCTCCTCTTCCACCTCCTCACCCTCCGCCAACACCATCACCTCCTCCTTTTTCTCCTCCTCTACATTATCCCCATTATCATCCTACACCTTTTCCACTACCTCCTCCTCCCCCTCTACCACCACCACCGCGCCCTCCTCCTCCACCTCCCACTCCTTTCCCATCCCCTCCTCCTCCACCACCACAACCTCCTCCTCCTACCCCTCCTCCACATCCCTCTCCATCACCACCACTACAAGTTCCTCCTCCACCTCCCCCTCCACCACAACCTCCTCCTCCACATCCCCCTCCACCACCACCACTACCCCTTCCTCCTTCACATCCCCCTCCACCACCACCACCACAACCTCCTCCTCCTACCCCTCCTCCACATCCCCCTCCACTACCACCACCACTACCCCTTCCTCCTCCTCCACCACCACCACCATAACCTCCTCCTCCTCACCCAAATCGGTTCCATCCTCGGCCACCAGTCTCAACAACGTCATCGTCTTATCCGTATTATGCTCGTACTTCGCCCTCTCCTCCTCCGGGTTGTTCAGGTACCCCGTCGGCGACCGGTTGATGGAGGTATCGAGGAGGTCGCCGCTGTTCACGTACACGAAGCCGGGTACCATATTCTCGTGCGCCATCACAATGCTCTGGATTGGGAAAAAGGTGATTGGTTCGATCAGATGGGCAAGTCCGTTGGTAAATGATTATGCTCTTGGTTTATTCAACTGTTAGCGAATTATATTGTTCATTTCATTGGTGACTTATTTCACTGTTTACTAGTTCCATCGTTAATCAATTTAGATGTTGATTCATTCTATTGCTAACTAACTCCACCGTCAATTATTTCCATTATAAATTATCATTTGACTGTTAATGAATGCCACAGTTAACTGATTCCACTGTTAATTCCATTGATAGTCAATTCCACTGTTAACTAATGCCACTGTTAATTCCATTGATAGTTAATTATACTGTTACTAATGCCATTGTTAATTCCACTGATAGTCAATTCCACTGTTAACTAAAATCCATTGTTAGGTATCTTCATCGTCAATCAATTCCAGTGTGAAATATTTACATGGCTGACTAACTGGTCCCTTACTGAATGGAAGAAATTAATTTTGGTTCTATTTAGATTTCAAATCTGATGTTATGGTCATCTCAAAAAGAGAGACAAAGATAAAGAGAAAGAAAAGAGTGATGCGGAAGGACGGAAATAGGAAAGGGGCGAGGAAGTGGGGCTAGAAGAAAGGCTGAAGGGGCAGAGAGGAAAAGGGAAAGAGAGAGGGATGTGAGATAAAGCACAATAGAAGAGAAGAGGAGAGAGAGAGAGAGAGAGAGAGAGAGTGTGTAAGAGAAAGAGAGAGAAGGGGGGATAGATAGATAGAGAGAAGAGAAGAGGAGAGAGAGCTAAAGAGTGTAAGAGAAAGAGAGAGAGAGAAAGAGAGCAAAAGAGTGTAAGAAAGAGAGAGAAGGGGGAGGGAGAGAGAGAACAAGAAAAAAGAAAGAGAGAAAAAATCCTTAAACTAACACATACAAATCACTTGATCATCCCTATTCATCCACTATACACGTAGTAGGAACACAACACGAATAACCGTAAAACCACAACCATAAAATAACTCTAAACAAACCAGTCTCAGCCTTCCCAAACAGCCATTCTTACCTGGTAGTCTCAACCTCCCCAAACAGCCATTCTTACCTGGTAGATCCCCTCCACCATAGCGTCCAGAGTTTCGTGAATGAAGCCCATGGACGTAATATCAAAGAGCAGGTACTGGAGATACCCTGCAGGACCGGAGTGTGTGTGTGTACCGCTCAGCATCACGTTGGCATGGGTGTACACGTTCCCGTATTGTGCCTGGAGACGCTCTACCACCTGTGTGATGGGGGAGAAGCTTTGTAGAAATTTAAAATAGAGGTTGTGTTGGCTGAGAAGTAATGGAGATTCTTTTTATTTTATTTTTAATGGGATTTTCTCTTGGCTATTGTCTAGGCTTTTCTTTGTTCAGTTTTATCGTTTATTTTTCTTTGGCTAATGTAATCTATATATATATATATTTTTTTTTACTGGGATTCTCTTTTGGTTATTATCTAGGTTTTATTTTGTTAAATTTTACCGTTTTTCCCTCTGGATAACGCAATCTAAGCTCAAGTTTCTCTTACCGAGCAAAGGATTTTCTTATTTGACAAAGATTTTCTCTCGAAATGACAGCCCGTGCGCCGTTCCCCACTTCAAGCGTCCTTGACAAAAACCCGCGCTCTAGTTTTACTCTTTTTCGTATTGTGTTTTATGCAAAGTGGCGCCAGGTGTGCGTGTGTGTTTATTTTTATTTTGTGAGGTTGATAGTTCCTCAGTTCGTGACGCGAAAATATTTGAAAGATGTTTCTGAAGCGAGAATATTATTTCTAAATATATATATAAATAATATATAAATAAATAAAATCACCACATAATTTAATCGTTTTACCATTATTGTTGCCATTTATAAGCACCATGGTTATCATTATTCTCGATGGTATTATATTTATCCTCACCTTCATCATTCTCATCTTCACTAGCATCAGTTAATGCCATTATACTCTTCATTGTGTGGGCGTGCGTGTGTGTGCGTGTGCGCGTGTGTGTGTGTGTGTGTGTGTGTGTGTGTGTGTGTGTGTGTGTGTGTGTGTGTGTGTGTGTGTGTGTGTGTGTGTGTGTGTGTGTGTGTGTATGTGTGTGTGTGTGTACAATCTTATCCAAAAAATCTCAAGAATACTGTTAATGGTTATTGTCACTAATTAGCATGCCTTATTAACCAACCTTCAATTTTTAAAACATTAAATTACATTTCCGTTCTTTTCTATTATACAACATCTTCCCAATTCACACGAAAATGCAGAAAGAATTATACCAAAAATATGAATGACACTGATATAACAATTGCCGCCCTTATAGCACGGTTGATGACACAGTTGCAGTAATGATGAGAAATTGTCAAGGTCATGAAACAGTCAGAAAGGAAAAGAACATTACAGAGTTAAAAACATTAGAAGAAACATTTTATTTCTAACTTTAAATCAAATCTTAGAACTCATCATTACTCAATCCATGAAAACTTTATCCTTCTAAGTCACCAGACATTAGAAGGATAATGAAATGAATAAAACGATTAAGTAAGCTCTTTCCTTCAGCTTTTTAAATTGATAATGAAAATCCCTTTTTTCAAACTCTTTCGTCGTAAGGTAGTTATTCTCCTTCGCAACGGTACTCAACCAATGAACTTAATCCTTTCCTACAAATTCATCAGTCAAGGAGCGAGTCCTTTCTTCCAGACGCAGCATTCAATTTAAAAAAATCTTATAGAAAAGTTATCGAGAAGTAAACAACATCTTTTCTTTCAAACTCACCAGACAATAAAAGAATCTTTTTCTCTCTAAATATAATTTCTTCCTTCAAACTCCTCATGATAATAATAAATCACTCTATAATAAAATAAATCTTTCATTCATTCACCCATATCATTCAATATCAAAAGAAGCTTTTCTAATCTAATTAATCAATGAATATGAAATCTTTCAAACTCATCATGGTAACAATACATCACAAAATAATAAAACAAATAATTCATTCAATCACATAGCATTCAATAACAAAAAGAATCTTTTCTAATCTAATTAATCGATAAATATGAAATCTCTCAAACTCATTATGATAATAATACATCACTTAGTGATAAACAAAATCATTCATGCATTCAATAACAAAAGAATCTTTCCTAATCTACTTAATCAATAGATATAATCTTTTCTTTCAAACATCATGGTGACATCACTCAATAATAAACCAAATCATTCATTCATTCACTCATATTCAATAACAAACAGAAACCCTTCCTCCAACCTCACCAGGGGTCGTCCGGCCATTGTACCAGAAAGGAACGACCACCCTCTCTCCTGCGCTGCATCCCACTCCCCTATTTCCCACACGACTGCCATCCCGTAACAGACACAGACACGCACACGCACACGCAATCCCCCTTCAGTAACGGATGTGAACAAGGAAACTTTTCTCCGGCGCGATCGTAGTCATCCAAAAAGGTAATGATGGTCCTTCGCTTCACGGAATCTGACCGAAACGGCTGGATATGTGAAGCGGACGGAGTTGGCTGGACATGTGTGGCAATGAGATGAGGTGCGCGAGGGAAATGCTTCGGAAATGGGAGGTATGAGTCCTGCTGTATTGGAAAATCTGTGCCTGGGTCGCTTTGCAGTGGAGAGTGGGTGGCAATTTATCAAAAAATGAAGGACTTGTTATGATAACAAGAAAGCGTAAAAGAGATTATAAGATATACAGCTGGATGTGTGGATCAATAAGTAATTTTTAAAGCTAACAATGTTTACAAAGAGAGAGAGAGAGAGAGAGAGAGAGAGAGAGAGAGAGAGAGAGAAAGAGAGCGAGAGAGCGAGAGAGAGAGAAAGAGAGAGAGAGAGAGAGAGAGAGAGAGACAGACAGACAGACAGAGACAGACAGACATGCAGGCAGAGAGAGACAGACAGACAGACGGACAGAGAGAGAGTGAGTGAAAGAGAGAGAGAGACAGACAGGCATAGAGAGAGAGAGAGAGAGAGAGAGAAAGAGAGAGAGAGAGAGAGAGAGAGAGAGAGAGAGAGAGAGAGAGAGAGAGAGAGAGAGAGAGAGAGAGAGAGAGAGAGAGAGACGGTAGTAACAGGAACCATATGATGGTGGTATGTCTTACGTGGTAATTTGAGGGACGTCAATGATATGGCCTTCACACATAGCAACAACAGAAAGATAACGGAAAAAAGACATAAATCGATTCCCTTGCAGTTATACCTCATACCAAAAATAACAACAATAACAAAAAACACACACATAAAATGAAAAGAAACAAAAACACACAAAATGGAACTAAACACAAACATAAAATAGCAAACAACAAAAAACAAACATAAAACGGAAATCAACAAAAGACAAACACATTAAATTTAAAACAACAACAAAACACAATCACAAAATGGAAAACACAAACTAAAACACAAACGCAAACAATGAAAAACAACAAAACACAAACACATAAACTAGAAAGCATTAACAAAAATAACGAAAACAAACATGACAACACAAGCATTCCCGTTTCCGAGGATCCGAACGCGGCCGCACGAGACCGTCGCTCCCGAAGACCCGGAAGTCATTTCCTCGCCGCGATCTCCCCGCTCGACCAAAATGGGCTCCTCTTCTTACTCCTCTTTCTTCTTCTTATCATTATCATTATTATCCTCCTCCTCCTTATTATTATTATTATTATTTATTATTATTATCATTATTATTATTATTATTATTATTATTATTTATTTACTTATTATTATTAGTAGTAGTATTGATATTATTATTATTATTTTCCTCCTCCTTCTTCCTCTTTCTCTTCTTCTTCCCCTTCTCCTTCTTCTTCTTCTTCCTCTCCTCCTGTTCCTCTTACTCCTCTCCCTTCTCCTCCTCTTTGTTATCATGATCGTTATTATTATTATTATTATTATATTTTCCTCCTCTTCCTCCTTGTTTTTCTTCTTCTTCCTCTTCTTCTCCTCCTCCTCCTCCTCCTTCGTCTTCTTCTCCTCCCCTCTTCTTCTTCTTCCTCTTCCTCTACCTCTCCCTCCACCTCCTCCTTGCCCCCCTTCTTCTTCTTCCTCTACCTCCTCCTCCTACTATTACTACCACCACCACCACTACTACTCCCCTTTCTTCTTCTTCTCCTCCTCCTCCTCCTCCTCCTCCTCCTCCTCCTCCTCTTCCTCCTCCTCCTCCTCCCCTCCTCCTCCCCCTCCTCCTCCTCCTCCCCGCCCAGAAGCCTCACGCCATCGCCGTTCGCAGAGCTTGGAGGTTTCCGCAATTCGGCAATTCTTACGCCACTCGAGTTGAATAACAGCGCTGTTGGGCCGGCTTGGCGAGGCGAAGCGCGGATTAAAAGGAAATGGCGAGGGTGATTCATTGTGGTTAAGTGTACAGAGACGTCCGTACGTTATCAGCCGGTGGATAAACGGGTAAGTTTGGTTTGGAAGAAGGAAATGCTCTGTATATATTTTTACAGACATGCAAGCACGCAGGTACGCAGGCAAGCAGGCAGGCACGCACACAAACACACACACACGCACGCACGCACGCACGCACGCACGCACGCACGCACGCACGCACACACACACACGCACGCACGCACACACACACAAAAAAAAAACACATATACATACATACACGCACGCACGCGCACAAAAAAAAACATATACATACATACACGCACGCACGCACGCACACACACACACTGCACACACACACACGCACGCACGCACGCACACACAAAAACACATATACATACATACACGCACGCACACACACACACACACACACACACACACACACACACACACACACACACACGCGCGCGCACACACACACACACACACACACACACACACTGCACACACACACACACACACGCACACACGCACACACACACACGGACACACGCACGCACGCACGCACCACATATACATACATACACGGGCTAACACGCACACACACACACACACACACATACATACACGCACACACACACACACACATACACACACACACACACACACACACACACACACACACACTGCACACACACACACACACACACTGCACACACACACACACACACACACGCACACACACACACGCACGCACGCACGCACGCACGCACACACGCACGCACGCGCATACACACACACGCCCACGCCCACTCCCACGCGCATACACACACACGCCCACACACACACACAAACATTTTTTCTTCCTTAATCTTTCGATATCCTGCTAAGTGTCGTTGCTCTCTCTTCCCCTGGGTCTTCCACCTCGAAGGAGAGAAAGGAGGAAGAAACGTGCAGGAAAAAGAGCGTGATGATGATACAGGAAATCCTTATGCGACGCTCAATGAAACCAATTCACGAAACTGTGTCGGATACTTTCGCTCTCCAAGGTTATAAGGTTCGCGAATCGTTAGCTCGAATCGTCTTTTTTTTAGGGTTTCAGATCCTACAGTAAAAGGATCAGGATAAAAAAGGGGGTGCAAATAAACGCAGGGGTTATGTAGGGAAAAGGGAGTTTAATACCATCACTTATGGAAGTATTGTTCATTGTTTATAAATTGCCACACGGGTGGCGGAGGGAAATATTAAAAGGTAATTTGTGAAACTACCTATTGTGCTTCCTGACAACACATGATGCGATAAAGAGATGATAACAATGCCCTTAGATTATTTCCATCTGTAGTGTCAAATGAGAACGTAATGTTAAATTGTATATGTCTTTACTATACATTCCCATTTGCTTGGAAACCCAACCTTGATCTCTCTCTCTTTCTCTCTTTCTCGCTCCTCTCTCTCTCTTTCTCTCTCGCTCTCTCTCTCTTTCTCTCTCGCTCCCCTTCTCTCTTTCTCACTTCCCATCCCCCCTCCTCTCTCTCTCTCTCTCTCTCTCTCTCTCTCTCTCTCTCTCTCTCTCTCTCTCTCTCTCTCTCTCTCTCTCTCTCTCTCTCTCTTTCTCTGTCTTTTTTCTCTCTCTCTCTCGCTCCTCCCCTCCCTCTCTCTCTCTCTCTCTCTCTCTCTCTCTCTCTCTCTCTCTCTCTCTCTCTCTCTCTCTCTCTCTCTCTCTCTCTCTCTCTCTCTCTCTCTTACTCTCTCGCTCACCCCCCCTCTCTCTCTCGCTCATCCACCTCTCCCTCCTCCTCATCCACCTCGCTCTCTCGATCACCTGGCTAACCTTGTGCCCCTCCATTCACCTAATCACACCTGTAATCCATAAAAGTTATTACATCTGCCCCTCCTCCTATTAGCCGTGTAAAATGCAGGCACCCTTCGTCTATTTGCTAATGAATACAAGCTGTTTGCGTTTCTGCTTGTACATTTATATTCAAATGAAGTGTAGATGTTTATTCATGGACTGCCGGTGAATGTAGTGAGGATGCGGGTACATCCATTTTTCTTACGAATCGACAATGCACTTGCTCTTATTTTCCTTTCCTGTACATCTCTCTTTTCTTTCATCTCTCTATTTTCCTTTCCTCGTATTTCTTTATTCATAATCTTCTTCCTCGTGTCTCATTATTCATTTTCTTCTCTCCTTCTTCCGACAACAAGAGAGGGGCACGAAAATAAGGTGTGCGTACGACAGTTCCACATTCCGATACGACGTCAAGAATCATATAATTTCCCAGGTTCTCTCCTTAGTGTGACAGTGCAAGCGAGAGTCGGTGGACTTTCCTTATTGAGAAGTGGAGATCGAGAGAAAGAGAGAAGAAATAAACTGTGGGATTATAGAGATAAGCTAACATGGTTTCATTTCAACAAAATTATTCAGATTATTTTTATCATTATAGTCATAATGATGATGATAAGGATAACAATATCATCATCATCTTCATTTTATTGTTATTACTATCATTATTATTATTACTATTGTTATTATTATTCCTAGTACTATTGTTATTATTATTAATATTACTATCAATATTA
>NC_091578.1:9578069-9583069 GCF_042767895.1 Penaeus vannamei
AGTAGTGCCAACCCCCCTGTGCCCTCCTCCTTCTCGTGCCCTGTTCCCACCCCCGTGCCATGTGGCTCCCCCCTCCCCCCCTTCCACCTCTCTTGTGCCCCTCCCTTCTCTTGCCTAGCGCCCCTCCTTCCCTTAGATCGTGTACCCTCCCTCCCCCTGTGCCCTGTGGCCCTCCCTTGTGCCATGTGCCCTCTCCCGGGGTCATGTACTCGAACTCCCGCCCCCCTCCAGCCATGAGAATATAAACAGTTGTCCTTCTCGAAATCAGAAACGCCGGGACACTTCACACGCACTCTGCAGCGTGGCCTTCATCGTGTTTTTTTTCCTGATTTTCCTTCTTACTACTGGAGGTTCGAGGATAAAGATGTTTATTTATTAACTTGAGCGTTTAACACACACATGCGCACGCACGCACGCAGACACACACACACGCACGCACACACGCACGCACGCACGCACGCACGCACGCCCGCACACACACACACACACACACACACACACACACGCACGCACGCACGCACGCACGCACGCACGCACGCACACACACACACACACACACACACACACACACACACACACACACACGCACGCACGCACGCACGCACGCACACACACACACACACACACACACACACACACACACACACACACACACACACACACACACACACACACACACACACACACATACATACATACATAAATGGTATCTTTTATTTCTTCGGCTATGGAATTTCCAAATGTATAGAATTCTTAACTCAAGCACTATCTTTGTATTTATTTTCTCTTACTACGCCGATAACGCTAATCGTATTTTAGGCATTTTTAGGTACTACTTGAAATAGGCCTA
This sequence comes from Penaeus vannamei, assembly GCF_042767895.1. NCBI lineage: Eukaryota > Metazoa > Arthropoda > Malacostraca > Decapoda > Penaeidae > Penaeus > Penaeus vannamei. The sequence goes on from NC_091578.1 coordinate 9,578,920, forward strand.
CTTAACAAAAATCGAAATGCCGATGTTTGTTTACAAACAAAGGCGCGTTTTTCACGGATTCGCCCTGCCAGTCCCGTAAATATTTTTCTCCCTTGTTATTTTCAAGCTTTTTATTCCAGAACAAACATACAATCATCGTATCATTAAATGCAGTCCAGGGAAGTTATAGTCCGAGATCGAATACAGCATTTTATTTAACATTTTGTTTTAGGAAAATAAACTGAAACAATATGGCACTGTACATGTGAGAACGCTTTTTGTGTGCACACACACGCGCGCACGCACACACAGGTATATATATATATATATATATGTATATATATATATATATATATATATATATATATATATATGTGTGTGTGTGTGTGTGGGTGTGTGTGTGGTGTGTGTGTGTGTGTGTGTGTGTATATATATATATATGTGTGTGCACAGAGGAGAGAGAGAGAGAGAGAGAGAGAGATAGAGATAAAGATAGAGATAGAGATAGAGATAGAGAGAGAGAGAGAGAGAGAGAGAGAGAGAGAGAAAGATTGTGTGTGTGTGCTCGTGCATGCGTAACAATGTGCATATCCATTTGTGTTTGCATGTGCGAAGGTCTTGTGGAATAATGATGAATTTTTTTCGTCGTTTTCTTTATTAGTATAAAGTAAGTTCTTATTTAATCTCACTTCCATATTAGTGACACTGAAATAAAGATCAGAATAGAAAGTAGTGTCGGTGAATTTTATAGTTTTGACAATTTATTTATGGTTTTTAATTTGCCTTTGAAATATAATTTTCATAAAATATTTAAATCTGCCCATTCAGTATGATGTAGCATTATCTTTGTTCAGCATATATGTGAATTTCGTTTCATTCAATGCCTTTATTACCCTATATCCATGCCTATACATTGAAGCAAGAAAGAAAATATAGTTTACATGACTGACAATGCATCTGTGACTTAAGGCATTCACTTATACTAATCCCTGTCTTTAAAAGCTTATTTGACCTTGTTATTGGATATATTCCGAGATAGATATTAGATAGCCTGATAGCATATATATGTATCATCGTACTGATGTCCCAGATGCCAATGCTCTTGCACAGCCGAAGATACATTCACATGATGCAACTTGTATTTTTATCAGTTGCATGCGTCGTTTCGAATGATCCTCCAAACTTTTTGGCAAAATCAAAAATAAATTGGTGAGTATCTCAATTTCTCCTACTTTTTTATTCGCTGTTTATAAACGTTCATAAATGTCATGAAAACAGATGTCACCTTAGTGTGTTTCTACAACTATATTTTTCATATAGATCGTGACTTACCGTTGTGTTGGCTGCATGTCGATTACTGTTTGGGAAACAAAACAAAAATCCTTAGCACGCGCGTTCATGTATGCCACATTGCTTGGCCATAAAATCGTTAACTTTTGCGCAACTTCATAACTTATCTTCACTACAATTTCACGGTCAGAGCGTTTTTTTCATTGTTATGTTTCATGCTACCGTTTCTCTGAGATTTCAGTCACACTGCGGCAAGACGGCACAAGGAAATTACCTCTCTTTCACAGCTGACGCCGAGAGCAAATCAGTCTGCCAGGAGAGGTCGCCACCCGCGGAAGGATTAAAACTATTCGAAAGTTCATTTCGCTTCTACTTTGACGATTGTGTCCTGTCGCTATTTAATTTCCTCCTTGCATTTTTTAATTCCTTCGTAAATAGCCTAGCTATTTAAACATTCCACCGTTTTTTTTTTTTATCAGGCATAAAAGTTACGCCTCACGCTTTGCCACTCGGAGTCCTGTTGACGCGCGAAGGAGGCACCAGGTCGCCTTCGTGTGGCCAAGCAGGCAGCCGGGCCACAGCGAGTGAGCGAATGACCAAGTCTTGCCTCCTCTCCCCTGCTGGCGTCGCAGCCGGGTGAGCGGCCGCCCTTCCCTCGACGCTGCCTGTCATCCTCTCTCTCTCTCGCTCTCGGCCGCTTCCTTTGAATTTAAAACAGACAAAAAGGGCGTGAGAGTTTGCAAGACGCGGCTTTTCTTCCGTGTCTTTGTTCGGTGTAGTTGTTTATTGTTTATTTAGTTGAATGAATGTTGCTGAAAGAAAGGATCGTAGACGATGTTAGAAATGGCCGACCGTGGGATTAACCCGTTTCCGAAGAGTAATGGCGTCCTTGGCGCGCTACCTTTCGCCCTCGAGTGGTGTAATGTTGACGTATGCCCATGGCTGACTTCGGAGGTGATTGTACTAGATGCGCGGTGTTTATTCTAGTCTCACTGTGACTAGCTCTGGGATCACATGACTGGTGGAAAGAGACCTGATCTTTGCATAGTTGGTAAAGAAACCGAGATTTTGTAAAGCAAGGAACAGCGGTGTCTCAAGGATGACTAAGAAAATCCGAACGTTGCCGTCTTTTCATCCTGGTGATTGCAAATTCATTGATTTCGCCACGTCGACTCGCTGTTAGAAAATTGGGGTTGCTATGTTCCTTAGCTCCGTGCGTACAGGGGGAATTATCCACGGTATTGTAAGTTTAGTTCGTTTACAATAGATTAGTTGTGTTGATCTGGGTGGAACGTTTGCTTCATGATATCAGGAAAGTTTGGGCTCTTTGTTTTGTTTGTATGTCTGGTTGTTTGTTTTCAGTTTATATCTCCGGCTTTAAGATAATGTTCGGCGATGTACATATTTTTATTATTGATTGTATGAACCTAGCAGATTTATGTGATTGTAGATCGCCGATGTGCTTAGCAAGCGGTTCCACATTAAGCAGGGAATAAGCTTAGATTTGTACAGCTGGCTCTGGAATGTTCAACACAAAGAAAGTACAATCAAAGTGTGCTTGACTATGGACGAGTACATGAAAATCTATCAAACACATACATGTATTTTCCTGCACCTTTATTTTTCGTCTGGAAAAAAATGGATAATATTTACTTTTCCTATCATTTTAACCATAACAATTTATATACGTCAAACTTCAAAGGATTGTGTGATGTTTAAGGTATTCGATGGGGGGAGGGCTTCAATGTTGGCGAGTTGTGATTAGTGAGAAGCAGCTAAAATTAAGATTGCAAAATGTTTATACCATTTATATGGTATGCGCGCATGCATGTATGTTTGTAAGTGTGTATGTGTGTGCGTGTGTGTGTGTGTGTGTGTGTGTGTGTGTGTGTGTGTGTGTGTGTGTGTGTGTGTGTGTGTGTGTGTATAAAACATGAAAAAACTATCTTGTTTGAATTCAAGATTTAACAATTGAAATGATTTTTACCAACCGAGATCGATATTACATTTACCGAATATGATTGGGTATAAGCACATTTACGTTACGCATATATATTGATCGCATGTAGGAATCTAACTTACCAAATATCACCTCAGAATATAGACATCAGTTAACTAATATTGCATAAAAACAGCAGTTTTGAAATAGGAAACAAATAGTATGATCAGTATTGCTCATAAAAGATGGAAATTATGGTATGTTTTAAATGTTTTTAATGACCACTTGTAAGTGATATACCTATGGTTGGTCAAAAGTACTTACTAGGTTAGAGGTAAATTGAGAGAGAGAGACAGACAGACAGACAGACAGATAGACAGACAGACAGACAGACAGACAGAGACAGAGAGAGAGAGAGTGAACAAGTAAGAAAGAGAAGGAAAAAAGAAGGGCATAGAGAGGAGGAGACTGAGAAGCGAAAGATGGAAGAGTGGAGAGAAAGAGAAAGGGGTGGAGTTACGTGCAAGGCAGCGGGGCGTGTGGGAAGGCCCGGCCCTGTGAATTCACCAGCTGGGGAATGATCATCAAGGCCGTTGTGACACTTTCAGGTGTTTTGAGGTGTAAGGTAGAGTAAATAAAAACACAGACGTACATGCATAGTCACACAGGACGAATTCACATTGACGCTTTCACGTCATACTCGCACGCTCGCACGCACGCACGGACGCACGCACGCACACGCGCAAACACGCACGCACATACACACGCGCGCGCACACACACGCACGCACGCACGCACGCACGCACGCACGCACGCACGCACGCACGCACACAGACACACACACACACACACACACACACACACACACACACACACACACACACACACACACACACACACACACACACACACACAGAAGAGAGAAAGAGAGAGAGAGAGAAA
>NC_091578.1:9595569-9598069 GCF_042767895.1 Penaeus vannamei
GAAAATGTGAGATTCAAGAAGTCTGATTGTAACCATATTGTTTTCTGTGCTTCATTATAATGATATGGGGTTCCACCTTCAGCAGGTGGAACCCCATATTATTATAATGAGTAAAAAACAGAATAAGCTGCAAGTTCAGCAAAGAAAACATTGCTGTTGTGACTTGTTGTCAAGGACACCCATTATAGAGTTACCAAGTAGGAGCACCAATACCAGTTCTGTACTGAATTGAAAAGAACGGACATACATATCAAACAAATAAATAATGTTTCAGTATTTGAAAACAAGTTACCCTTTGTGGATTCAGTAGTCTGAAATATCTCAAGTTGTTCTTTGTGATTTCATTATTCTTAACTTGTTCGAGTTATCCTCTATGATTTTAGTATTCTGAAGTTGCTGAAGTTATATTCTGCAATTTTAGTATGCTATAATAGCTGATGTTATCTGATGTAAGTTTCATCAGAATCAAGTGAAGGCTGACTTTGTTATGACTTGAGGGTTGAAGTAAGAGAAAAAAATTATAGTTAAAATAGATGAAAACAACAATGATTGTTGAATGTAGCTGCTGGACTGATATAAGAAAATTGTGTTGATGTTAGTTCTAGAGTAGGAATTGTTCTAAATGCTAAAATGAGGACTGAAGATGAGGAGGGGATGAATTTCTAACAGGGTTTGCATCTACAGAGAAACTAAAACGTAAGACACGACGAAGAAGAGAGAGACCTGACATCATATGCATGGGTATCGAAACTAATATTTATCTGACTTTAGTTTGTTACTTGTTGTGTCTGTCATTTTAGTTTATTTTATTTTTTTCCTTCTTAGTTGTTGTTTTTTAATTAATTATGACTAACCTGACAGAAGACTGTTATTGACATGCATGTTACAGAAAGGTGAATATACCGTAGAATCTGACTTAGGCCTCTACGGGAATCGTATTGCAACATTTCTATATTATGTAAGTAAATTGACATTTTCTCATATAATTATTTTTATTATCATACATTATAGCTGAACCTTGTTTACAATTAGCCTTGGGTTCTTGAAGATTATAACTTTACTTAAATATGATAACCCATGCAGAGCACAAGTGTTTGCAAAACTCATTTAGAATTCTGTGGAGACATACAACACCAATGTAGCAGTTTCAGCTCTAATGCAAGGATTTTATATTTTTTATTACAATATTAAATGATACAAATCTACTGTGAATTAGATCATGCCATTATAGTTAGATTATGATGATTGTATTATTATTATTATTGTTAATATTATTATTATTATTATTATTATTATTATTATTATTATTATTATTATTATTATTATTATAAATTTTATAATACTTGTGGGATTGTAATATGTAAACAAATATTTATTTTTAGAGAACTATTGTTATAAAATTGGATATAAACCTCTTATGACTAAAATGCTTACACAACCTCATATCCTGTTATTTACTGTTTATTGTGCTGTGCTTGTTGCATTCTGTGAAATCATTTACCAGTTAGTTGTTGAATCAAATTTAGTAATTGCACCAAAGAAAGAAAAAAGATATTTTGCAATTATTTATTGAAATTGGCTTCCAATTAGGTATAGCAACAAAAGCACTATTTTGCCATCAATGATAAGCCGATAGATAAAGGAATTACAATGAATTTTTTTTAGGGGGGGAGAGGTGTTTAGCTTCCTGAAACAAGGTTCAGCTGTTTATGTATACTGACATACATGCATTTATACATGCATATATGCATACATACATACGTACATATATACCTACATACATACGTACATATGTACCTACATACATACGTATATACGTACATACATACATACTTATATACATACATACATACATTCATATATACATACATTAATAGAGACATACATATACATACACATACACACACATTCACACATACACACATATACACATGTATGTATACATACATACATGCATGCATACATACATACATACATACATACATACATACATACATACATACATACATACATATATATATACACATACACACATGCATGCATACACAAATGCATACATATATATATATATATATATATATATATATATATATATATATATATATATATATATATAATTATGTATATACATACATAAATACATATATATACACACATACATTCATTCATTCCTACATACATACATACACACATACATGCACACATACATGCTCACACATACATGCACCACATACATGTACACACAGACATGCACACATATACATGTACACACATACATGCACACACATACATGCACACACCTACATGCACACATATACATGCACACACATATATGCACACACATACATGCACACATATATGCACACACATACATGCACACACACAGAAATGTATTTCTCCTTTCTTTTGCTTATTATCTTTCTTTTTTATTTTTAATGATTTATATGTTTATATATTTTTTTCTTTCTATTATTGTTTAAGTTGTATTTATTTATATACT
>NC_091578.1:9603069-9608069 GCF_042767895.1 Penaeus vannamei
ACAAATTTCCATTTGAAGGCCAAGCTGCAAACCATTTATGTACATTCCAGATTCTATGATAATTACGCTGCCACTTCTACATTTTGATTTGTAAATAATCACTTCTTTTTCTTGATAATTGTAAATAAAAAAACAAAAATTATGACAGGAAAGAATTAACCGTATTATTTAACTGCTTCTGTTAATAAAAGGTATCCTTTGATTCCTCTGTTATGGCAACAATCCTATCAAAATATATTCCTCAACCTATCTTGTGTCAATGAATAGATATCCTGTGAAGAAATGAAATTCAAATTCCATTCAATCTCAGTCCTTAAAGGGTTATTTAAAAGAAATTATTACTAGTGTGTAATACACTTTAATTCAGAAAACAATGGAAATATATTCAGATAACAAAAAGCATCACAGTTTTGAGGGAAAAGTATGAAAAATTAAGTAATTTCTCATGTCTCAGGCACAATAAATCAACTTGTTCACCGTAAAAACAAATGATTGTCAGTCACAGCATCAAAAATGCACATGCACTAATGTAACCTATGTCATACCATAGTTTTACCATTAGTAAAGATACAATATGCTTAATATAAACATCAAGAGCTAACAAATAATATAATCTGAGATAATTGAAAAGCATACTTCCTAAAAAAATGCTCATTATAGCACAATTATTGAACAATTTCTTTCTAAAATTTCCTTTTATATCACTGAATATCTGTCAGCTACACCAAGAAGGGGGGGGGGGGGGCGGATGTAATCATATATATATACAAACATCATGGAGGGAATGTCACTATCACTGATGGAGAAGAAATAAAAGGATAAAAACATAAAAGGAAAATAAGTAATAATAAAAAATTAAAATATGACTACAACTAATAGTATAACTATCCTACATCTTACCATTCTGAAGCCAGCAGGAGATATTAGCAGCACTTAAAGGGTAGAGTACATTATGTCCTAATGCCAAAGCTAAACAATAAGCAAGCCAATTGAAAATGACAAAATAAGTAGTATACTTTAATGGAAAAAACAAAGTATGATGATAAATTAATTACATTTGTGACTACATAAATTTTTTCACAAAAGCTGTGTTTCTCCATAAGCTTGAATCTGCCAAAAGACTGATCTATACAAATAAACGGTATACCTGTAGACTCTTTTGTATACTCTGTTGTCTTAAAACTTAAAATTTTAATAAAAATTTCAGAGCAAAATGTTATCAAACACCGAAGAGGAGACACCGAGTTTTGGTTTTGGTTTACAAATGCCACAATAAAGTAACTCATCGCTTACCATTACGCATTAATAAAAAGAAATAAAGAAAAAAATACTACATGTTCTTAAACTTATTTTTATACACGCTTGCCCATCCCAAACTGTATCTTAACAAATAGTATCAAAATTCTCCAACAATGCACTTTCATTGATGTGCTTGTACAGTATCACACAGCTGCCCATTACTTCTACCTTCCTTTTATATCTAATCCCTTTCATATCTAATCCTAGGAAAGATGAGAAAAAAAAATATATGTATATATTTGTATATATGTACATATATACATATATATACATGTGTATATGTATATATATAATGGACACACACACACACACACACACACACACACACACACACACACACACACACACACACACACACACACACACACACACACACACACACACACACTCACTCACTCACTCACTCACTCACTCACTCACTCACTCACACACACACACACACACACACACACACACACACACACACACACACACACACACTCACACACACACACTCACACACACACACACACTCACACACACACACTCACACACACACATACTCACACACACACACACTCACTCTCTCTCTCACACACACACACTCACTCACACTCACACACACACATACACACACTCACACTCACACACATACACACACTCACACAAACACACACACACTCACACACACAAACACTCACACACACAAACACTCACACACACAAACACTCACACACACAAACACTCACACACACAAACACTCACACACACAAACACTCACACACACAAACACTCACACACACAAACACTCACACACACAAACACTCACACACACAAACACTCACACACTCCCACAGATATATATACATACGTATATATATACATATGTATATACATACATACATATATACACATACATTTATATATATATATATATATATATATATATATATATATATATATATATATACATATATACATATATACAATAAAAGTAATAGAACAATTAACACTGATGAGAGAATAGCAAAGATCCTTCACTAACATACAAATATCAAAGTGCAATTCATAAATGTGCAACCCACCATGCCTTAAACTACAACTGCAATCGTATGAGTAATTTATATGATGTATTCCTTAGAAAAATATCAGATCACTAAAGATACTATTAAGACATTCACAGATGCTCCATTATAAAGGTAAAAAAATTACAATTTAATACATATAGACAAAGTCACTGTAATCTATTAATTTGTAAAAGGCATAAAAAAGGCACAGTAATTCGTACTATTCCATATTTTGAAAGACATTTTACCTGTTTCTTTTGAAAAGATACTTGACAGAGCTAAACAGGGAATTACCTTGAAAGGAATCCTTATTACCATGTATACAAGTAAAAATTATGTTTAATGTATTACAAAAATTGTAATGGTAATGTATGGCAAAACTGTTCGTTCATTTTTGAAAATTCGCACAAAGTTAACATACAAAACATCATAAGCATTACCCTGCACACTTACAATAAATGATATGGAAACCAGATTCTCTTACTGAGCTATACATGCATACGAGCATCTGACTCACTCTAAATGGTAATTGATAGCATTACTACGTAAAGTAATACAGTAATATTACTTTAACACAAGCTGAATGGAAAAAGCTGCAATACTACCTAAGAAGAGAGATGGTCACTAAAATAATATGTCAGACCTAGTTTTAGTAAGCCTAACAAGCAATGTCCTCTATTCTTAAACTTTATTTTCTTATCAACATTACAACAATTTCTATAAAATTCTTCACATTAATTTACTATTTCTGAACCTTTTTTCCAAAAGATGTTTCATGATACATAAATAACAGCATCACAATGACAAAATTCTGTCATTCATGAGCAATCACATTTTATTTCAAGAATTCCCACATTACATTACAGTATATACTTAAAATGACTTCAAAGTTTAGGTACCCATTATGAGTGACTATATTGCTACACTGCAATTTGGAGATTCACATATATAAAATATTCTAATGCACCAAAAAAACACATTAAAAGAATAAATTACCTATATCGTACTCTCTATTTCCAAATATGCAGTTTCTAATTATATACTACACTCTACCAAGACTTTTAAAAACCTGAGTTTTTACCTTTAACAGTCATTAAAAAATCTGTTCACTTATCAATACTATGACTAAGCACCACCCAAGAACAAATAAAATACAATAAGCTGCAACAGTATCATCAGTATCTGTATTTTTTAAATGTAAAGCAGAAATGCAACACTTGAAATATGTGTACAAAATGTAACCTCATTGATGTAAACTTTAAAAAATTATAAAAATATGTATCATCACTTTTTGTGACCAAAATACTCAACAAATAAGACTCCATTACATGTCATACATTCCATCAATAAGGAAATCCATCCGAGCATAGTGTCTTCTCATCCACACATCTTGCAGTCTTCGGATACCTAAAATCATGACAGTGATAACAATGCACAAGAGCAATACGATTCCCACAGCAGCTGGTGTGTATGCACCACTACCCTCTGAATCCTTCTCCTCTGCATCAAGGTTGTCTACAGCTGCTGTTGGCTTCGAGCGGCTCTCACTGGAGTCAGTAGAAGGTGGGCTGCTCTCTGGCTTTGTGCTGTTGGAAGACTCATTCTGGCTGGCCAAATGTACGGTGGGTAGTACTGGGCTTGGGGTTGGAGATCCCTTCAAAGGTTTGGTGGGGCTAATTAGGCTTGGTGTAGGTTTCTTCTGTGGACTAGATGGTAAGGCATTGACAGCTGCCGATGGATTAGACTTTGACTTTTCAGAAAGCACTGCACTACCATCTGATACTGTGCTCTCTTTCACAACCGTTGGGTCTTTCTGGGTTGGGATTTGCATATTAGCCTCAGAAACTATGGGGTTAACCAGTTCAGCATCAACACCTTTCTTTGGAACTACAGATGGTTTTAAGTTCTCTGGATCAGCACCTTTTTTGGGAACTACAGATGGCTTCAGGCTCTCTGGATCAGCATCTTTCTTTGGAACAACAGATGGTTTTAGGCTGCTTGGGTCTGCACCTTTTTTAGGAACTACAGATGGCTTCAGGCTCTCTGGATCAGCACTCTTTTTTGGAACAACAGAAGAAGGTTCGTATACCACTCCTTTCTTTGGAACAGATGACTTTTTCTTGCCAACTGGTTTTACTACATCTGGACTCTTCAAAATTTCTTCTGCATCATCTGTGAAATAAATTATGAAAATTATGGTGACTATTCTCAGTTACGAGGACCAACCTTGGCAGTGACCTTTTTGGTTTCTTTAAAATGTAAGATTTCCAAAGCGACATAACTATTCTAATTTTATCTCAACAAAAAAATAAGAATGATGTAATACAAACACCTATTTTTTCAAAAGATCAGCTCTACGGAATACAATATACTACCTCAAAAAATAGGTTCTTGATGGAGACAAAACTCCCTAAAAATAACATTATAGGGATAGTGTGTCTTCCCATTTTCTAAGATAACCAAATAAAAATGATTTTCAGGTAGAGATTTCAGGAGGGACAAACCCCCTAAACATATCACGAGTAGGGACAAGTCAAATTATAAGAGAACAGATGAGAAAAAGAGAGTGCGATAGAGAGAGGGGAGATAGGGGAGAGGGGAGGGAGGAGAGAGGGGAGGGAGAGAGAGAGGGGAGGGAGAGAGAGAGGGAGGAGA
>NC_091578.1:9610569-9615569 GCF_042767895.1 Penaeus vannamei
TCGGCAACTGGACAGATGTCTTTCTTGCAGATCTCTCTAACTGGGACACTCGACCAGCAAATGTCACAGTCAGGGGGACTAGGCAGTCTTCACAATAGAGTTCAACATCTCTGGACGTGAGATATCTGCGGATTAGTCAGGTATGACCTATCCAAAGACGGGTCAGGGCTGTTTGGTCATGGCAACTCTTGATGTTAAGATAACTCCATGGAGAGATTGCTGTTGGACTTATTTCTCTCAACTTTGTGTTGGCAGCAAAAGCCTCCCATCTCCATTGCCATTCAGTCCAAACTGCCAGGTGAATCGGGGGAAATAGGTCTTTGAAAGGTAGTGGGGAGGGGGGAGTAACTCAGGCCCCTGTCATCTTAGCAAGTCTGTCTGCCTGTTCATTTCCGGCTACACCAACATGGGCTGGAACCCGACAAAACCCTACTTGATGTCGCCAACTTTCGAGGAGATACAGGTACTCCATTATTGATAAAATTATGGGATGATTTGTAAGAGAGCTAAAAGGTTCCAATGCTGATATGGCACTTCTAGAGTCACTAAAAATGGTAAATATAGATGGTGGAAAGGTAAGAATTACTTGCAGAGCAAGTACAATTGCTGACAACTCTGCAGTAAAAACAAAGGCAGTATTACAAAGGCTGCCACTCTGACTGAACTGAGGGAAGACTACACCAAAGCCAACCCCTACCTCAGACTGTGAACCATCAGTGTATACAGGGACCGAACCTGTGTGACTTGAGGAATGTTCTAAAAATATAGTGTGGGATTCCTGAATAGGAATGCTATTCGTATTTTCTATGGCTGAGCTGCATATTGATATATGTGAGAATTGCCAGTAGCCTATCTTGAGGAATCTGGTGAGGAGAGACTGGTAGAGCTGGGACTAACAAAGATGACATTACCGATGCAACTCTGTATTCAAATGGTTTATGAAAACTAGGTCTTGTATTACAGAGATTGGAATGTGAATCATGAGAAACTGTGGATATTGAAATATTGAGTCTGGGAGATGGTAGATACAGCACCAGCATCGCACCATTAAAGTGTGGTACCCACATAAGTGGTTACCAAAAATGACACCAATGAACCAAGTTTCTTTCACAAATTAACTTCTATGGCCACGGAGGTACAAGTTAGGATCAGGGTGAACACCTCGATTACAACAGAAATGAACTGCAACAGTCTTTGAAGCAAAGAATAGAAAGCTGTGTGTTTTAGCCTAATGAGAAATGTTATTAAGTGTCAGTTGCAGCTTTCATTCAATTAATCGCATTCTTGATGCAGAAAATGATATTGAAAGGTCTTCAATATGACGAGATCCACGGACCCCATCAAGAAGAATGCCGATAACACTATTGATTGCCACAGCAAACAGTATGAAACTTAGAATACTTCTTTGAGGCACACCTTCTTCAAGCTGATAAGCTTCAGACAACACATTTCTAATATGTATCCATTAAATTTGATTTGCAAGAAACTACTGGATAAAAATAAGAAATTACCACGCATACCAAACTCGTATAAATCAAGTAAAATCGAATGACACCAGGTAGTGTCCTAGGCCTTCTCAAGATCAAAGAAGACTGTGACATGATGTTGGTGAGAACCAAAGGCAGCACAGACTGAAGATTCTAGGATAGAAGGGCATTGGTGGTAGAATGCATCTTTCTAAAGCCATATTGTACTGGAGTTGGGTCACTGTTTTTTTTCTAAGTATCATATAACGTCTTACAAATGCAAAATGTCAGAGAGATGTAGAGTGTAGAGTGCAAAGGATCTTTACCAGGTTTTGGAAATTCACCTGTATGCCAAATCTTATTATACAATGATAATAAAAACAAAAATGTTTGCAGGGACAAGTGGCATAAGAAGGTATAAGGTATACTATCATGGTGACGAGTAGTGACATTGCTTTAATGCCATCTGAAACTCGTATATAGAGAAAGAGACATTGTAAGCTTCACCTCCAGATGTAAAATTTATACTTCAAGATTGTGAGTAATGACAAAAGGCAAAGATGGGTCTTGTTTTGAAACATTAGCAAAATGATCTGCTAGGACTTCAGCTACTTCTGCAGGGTTAGTCAGCATGATACCATTGTGAAATATTACAGGGGGAAAGGAACAGTAAATTTCCCTGATATTTTCCTTACTCTGTTCCAAACTTGGGTTAGAGGAGTCTTTGAGGTAATTGTTGAAACATGTGTCTTCCATGAAGCACGCTTTGTATCTTTCAAGACTGATGGTACATGAGCCCTAGCCTTTCAGAATTCCTTCACACATCAAAGATTTCCCCGATTTCTGCGAAGGCAGGAGAAGGCAACTTGTTTCGCCTTCGCAGCTGATGAACACTCACCAGGGCACAGGACATCTGGGAAAATGGCCTGATGTTTTTGGGATGGTTAAGAGAGTAGCTGAATGTATCATATCTCTAATATATATTGCCACCTCATTCAAGCTATATAATTCTTCAACAGAACAGTCTGTAGAACAAAGCTGTGTGAAAAGTTGCCAGTCTGCTATATCTAGGCACCACCGAGGAAGGCAAGTTTGTGGTGCACTTTTCTCGGATGTTATAATAATAGGGAAATGGTCACTTCTATATACATATGGTATTACCCTCCAATTTAAGTCTAAGATAGTATTGGGGAAACCAGAGGAGATATCAATGGCTGTAAAAGTACCAGTTAGGATGTGGAATGATATCACTTCACCATAATTTAGAATTCCTAACTCCTTATCCTCTATTAAGGATGAGAGTAAGATGCCCTGTGTATTGGTAGTGCAGTCATCCCACAGAGGGTGCTGTCCATTCATATCACCTAGTAGAAGAAAAGGTGGGATAAGATTGTTTACAAGATGGTCAAGATCACTCTTTTCAACTGGAACACTGGGAGGGAGGTAGACATTACATAATGTGTATTGTCTGTGGAGAAACACTTGTACAGTAATTGCTTGTAGTGGAGTATTAATTCTACGACACCATGATGATCCTGTGCAAGCACACCAGATAAGGCACTGAGGTGTGTGGCTTCTTCCTGGGATGTCACTTCTACAAGGAGGTTTCTATCCATTATTGGCGTTATTTTAGGTTTACTTCCACAGGCCTATGGAGTTAAAATATGTCAAGATCTGTGATGGGCAGCTCATTTACAGATTTTAGGGTCATATATTTATCAAAGTTAGCTAGTTCCTATGACGGGTTCCACCAGATGAGGGTGGAACCCGTCATAGTCTTATTGGGTTCCAAAGTGACAATGAAAGATGGTCGAGAGGAGGAGGCCAGAGGCAAGAGGACATCAGGCAGAGAAGCAAGTCAAAATAATCTAAAATGTTTTTCTGCTGTAAATATATTTGTTCATGTTTGCTTCCCCACCCTCCCCCACCCACCACAAAGTCCTACAGAGGGATGCTGATGTTGGGGTCTATACACATCCAACAGCCCCAGGCGTAGTGGGGGAAGTATATGCAGGTACAATCTGGTGTGGTATGATAGCTGCGGGATCATTGCGGTGTCCACCAGACAGTGGCCACTTGATCCTAGCCAGTATATTTTTCAAATGAAAACGTGGATGACCAGCTGAATGACCTGATTGGGTCGAGATTATGCCTCCCTTCTAGCTGGAATTGGGGAACAAAGGAACATATCGCTAGCCATAGGGTGCAGCATGCAGCATCACTTAGTCCCTAGACTCACTTCTCCCAGTAACACAGGTCACCAAGCACAGCCAACTCGTGGGGGGACAAATCTTTGCCCTAGATGTTAGGTGGCCAAGTTTGTACATCACATAAGATATGTCCCAAATATCAGAGGAGATGGAGGAGACCAGAGAACAGGGAATTATCCTCGAAGTTGAGGAGTGGGAGGGCAGAAGTTGTGTCCTGTCCCCCTGCATTCTAGAGTGTGGGGGGCAGGTAAAGCTACAAGAGTTTCAACTTTATCTGGCTTAAAGCAAAAGTGTGTTTGCATATGTGTAAGAACATTAATAAGATTACACTATTACAGTCAATCAAAATGGAAACAGAGATGGGAAAAGAAGAAAAGAGAGCAGAGAATAAAATAGAATAGAGTTGAATAAAATACAAAAGAAAAGAGAAAACAGAAGGGAAGAGAAGAAAAGATGAAAAGAAGAGAGAAGAAAGTAAAGAAAAGAAGAGAAGAGCAAAAGAAGTGACAAGAAGAGATGAGAGAAGACAAGAAAAGGAAAAAGAAAAGGAAAGAAGAAAATGGTAACAATAATAGCAACAAAAAATTTAAAAATCAACAAGCTGACACTGACCTATGTCAATAAGCACAGGCAGTGGTGTGGGAAGAGGCTCGGGTGTAGGAGTGACAGTCGAGACCTTAGCCAACATTTCTTCTGTGGTTACCTCAGTTTGGTCTGAGGAAGGCATTGTTGACATAATTTTCTCTTGGATATCTTGCAGATCTTGGTCCTGGTCCTGTGAAAAATAGATTTTTGTTTGTTTGCTTGTAACCATACTCCATCTTCCTGCATTTACAATAACTAAAAATTATTTAAAAAAATAAATAAATACATGAATAAACAAACAAATAGAACAAGAGCAATGTTCCCCCTTCTCTACCAAAAATATGAAGGAAACTGATGAGCTTGTATTGGGGACAAATGTAAACAACTTCATTTGTATCATTACTACTATACTCATTCACACAAGAATATCAATTAGCTTAATGCATTGGAAAAAAAAAAACATGTTGGCCATAGTGATGTCAAATAGGTGTCATCATTCTCAAAGGGTAATATAATTGAAATAATGTGTCTACTTTGTAACAGAATAATGGCTAGAGCATAAGTATAATACAAAAATACACCCAATATCCATCCTTCCACCTCATCAAACAATCACACCTGTTCCTTCTACTAAAGGAGGGCACCTTAAACATTTACCTTTATTTCAGTGACATTCTTATTCTTATCTGCAAGTAGATGCTCCTCAATTTTCTCACTCTTTGGTACATTGGCATCAGAC
>NC_091578.1:9630569-9640569 GCF_042767895.1 Penaeus vannamei
GAGAGAGAGAGAGAGAGAGAGAGAGAGAGAGAGAGACTAAACCGGAGATTCACCTGGCAAGCATCCTTATTTCTCGACGCTGCACAGACAATATCCTTATGAACTTCATCCTTCTGATAATCCGACTTCTTTCTACATTTCTTCGTCGAGTAGACCGTGACTGTCACTTCATGTAGCTCTTGCTGTATGTCCCCATCGGCGCCGTCTCTACCCCATCCGGTGACGACGGCTGTAGGGGAAGGCCGAGGCAGAATTTCAACTTAAAATTCATAGTTTTTTAGTCTGTTTGTTATTCGTACAAGATGGTACAAGGACTAATGTATACTGTCGCGAATATAGCTGCATTTGCAGATATAAACACACACGAACCTGTACGTTCATATATTGCATACACATACTGTATGTTTATACAAAATTAACACACACACAAACTCTAACACACCCACACAAACACTAACACACCCACATAAACACTAACACACACACACAAACACTGGTATATGCACACACCCTAACACACACAAACAAACACTGACACATAAACACCCACCCACTTAAAAGCACGCATTCCAGTACAGCACACAATCAAAAAATCAACAGAGGATATTCACCATTCCTGTTGCTGTATTTCTTTTTGGAATCCGGAAGACAAACAGGCAAAACCGACTCGGAGAATTCAATAGGCCAAGCCAGCTTCAGCAGAGCAATGTCGTAGGCGACGATCGATTGGTAGGTATATCTGAAATTGGTTCGGGTTTTCTAAATGGATTTTGGAAGTACGGGAAGAAACGAGGATGTGAGAATGGAAGAGCATGGTGAGGTTTGGGTTATTATAATTATAATAATTATCATCATCACCTTCATCATCATTGTTATTATTACTATCATTATTGTTATTATTATCATAATCCTACTAGTAATACTTATTTCAGCAAAGACCCATATACAATATAAAAATGTAGTTTTAAAAGAACATTTACAATAAAAAGGTAAAAAGGTATCACAACAGTTTAGGTAAAAAAGGAAGAAATACAAAAAGAGAAAAAGAGAAAATAGTAAAGACTTAAAAAATCATGCATGTTAGATGTAAAAGAAATTGTCAAGACCTCGTAGCCTGGTGTTACAACTAACCCAGATGCGTGGCTGCAGTCTAACCCCTTGGTGTACACAGCCTCCACTATGCTGTTGGCGCTATTAACATTATCTTTATTATTATTATTAGTAGTAGTAGTAGTAGTAGTAGTAGAAGTAACAGTATCATCATTATTATCATTATTGTTACCACTATCATTATCATCATCACTATTACTAATACTACTGCTGCTACTGCTGATACACTATTACTACAGCAATTGTATTTGTTATCATTATCGTCGTCATCATTATCATTACTGTCACCATAACCAGTAATAGTGGTAACAATGGCAGCAGACAACACCATTTTCATCAAAATTGCTATTACCATTAATTTATCATTACTATTACCATCATTATCATTATTGCATTTACGGTCATTATTATCGTCGTCAAACTGTTCTTAGAATACTAAGTTCTTGTTATTATACTCGCTATTCATTGTTACTTTTATATTCATGTAAATGTATCTTTTTATCTACTTCATTTTCTAAGACGTGAGAACTTTATCTAGTTTTATGCATTGACTTATCATTATCCCTTTACTTTAGTGATCTTAATTTCATGCGAAACGATGCCCCACAAATCACCCATTACTGGACAGCATACCTAAGGGGAACCAATGAAAAAATAAACGTTAAAAAAAAACGTGTACAATACGTGCTGGATGACATACCTAAAAGAAGTTTCTGTTGTGAAAAATCTAAGAAAGGAGCCAAACCAAGAAAATTATAAAAAATATATAATCGGAAAAAAACGAAAACAAAGATAGAGGGAAAGAAAAGAAAATCATGGGCGAAAGAAAGAAAAGAAAAGAATAGTAAAAAGTACATGCACTAAAACACATACGGTTAGATACCCATTAGTGGACGGTATACCCAAACCCTCGCTTTACCATCTTCATTCATGCAACGACCAATAAGGCGGAAGAAGAGTAGCTATCCTCTCTAACAAGGATTCGAACCTCTAGTGGGTCGTGTGGTCAGATCTGGTACTGTTTACTACGGTGGAGGTTCGAGTCTTTGATAGGGAGAGTTGATTAAAAAAAAAATACAGTGCTGATGCCTTACTGTTCATGAACTGTCTTCCATGACTTATTACTAATTTCTCTATTTTGTAATTAGTATGGCCGAGGTTCCAGGATAGGGTGATTATAAATATAGTACTAATTTCTCTATTCTATAATTAGCATGGCCGAGGTTCTTAGAATTATAAACATATGCATATACTTTCATATGATGCCTTACTGTTCATGAACTATGTTTTGCAAGGCTTAGCTCTAATTCCTCTATTCTATAATAAGCATGGCCGAGGTTCCAGGCAAAGGTGATTATAAACACATAGTTTTCATAGTGTTGATGCCTTACTGTTCATGAACTTTGATTTCCAGGACATCTATGGTTTCTGCGGGACCCGTTCTTGACGTTTCACCGACGCGAACTACAAGGTTTTCGGGAGAGTTTCTGTAAAGATGTGAATGATTAGAAATTATGGAGTAAGATTGTCTTATAGCAGAATTATTTTTCAGTATTAAGATAACAGTGACTTGTGAGTAATAATCATGAACACAGACAGCACATCACAGACACAGAATCACAAAAACAGACACAGAGACACGCACACCACATCAGACACACAAAACTGTCACAAGTGCGTACCGCATTTCAGACACAGATGTACACACACAAAATGAATGATAATAAGATAATAATAATAATAATAATAATAATAATAATAATAATAATAATAATAATAATACACACAAGGAAACACCCAAGACACACACACAGACACGGACACACTTACGCAAGAGAAAAAAAAAATCACGTCACAGACACAAACGTACACTCAATATAAGATAAAATGACAAAAAGAAAACACATGTCAACATGCACAATCAGGCAGAGGCACATAACACACCCAATCACACACTGACATACCCATCAACGCAGTGGGCGGCCGTGAGAATATATCGATCGTTGATGATGGAACCGCCACAGAAAACGAAACCGTCGTATTTCTGAGCCAAGCCAATCTGCCAGGGATACTTCGCTATGTCTGTAACATCCCCTCCGACGATTTTTGTATTGAACCGCAAACCACAACCTAAGGGAAAAGAAATGGTAAGTTTGAGATTTTGAGAAAAAGGAATTACGTTATAATACGATAGCAATACATGTATTTTGTTTCTTTCTCGTTCCCTTTCTTTATTTATTTGTTTATTCTTTCTTCCTTTTCTTCTACTCTCTCTCTCCCTCCCTCTCCCTCTCTCCTTCCCTCACCCTCTCCTTCTTTTACTGTCTCCTTCTCTCCCCCCTCTCCTTCCCCCTCCTCCCCATCCCTTTCGTTTCCTCCCTCACATACAAACAGACACGATACTCACTGCATGTGCTCTTCTGAATGAGGCTGGGATTGGCGGCGTGGAATACAGCTCCGTTCAGCTTCAGAGACACCGTGCTATTGAGCTCTTCGTCGGGAACTGCAAAGAATTAAGGTCGAAGGTTAAGGTCAAAGTGTGGAGGTCATTTATGATAGAGACGTGTTCCAGTTATGCAGTATGTGGGTGCATTACCTCTGTGTATGGCTTGTGGGTTCATTACCTCTGTGTATGGCTTGTGGGTTCATTACCTCTGTGTATGGCTTGTGGGTTCATTACCTCTGTGTATGTCTTGTGGGTTCATTACCTCTGTGTATGGCTTGTGGGTTCATTACCTCTGTGTATGTCTTGTGGGTTCATTACCTCTGTGTATGTCTTGTGGGTTCATTACCTCTGTGTATGTCTTGTGGGTGTATATATGTGTGCGTTGTTTCCTATTGGGTGGTTCAACGTTTTAAACATTCACAAGAGCGTACGGAGCACGTGCTAGAGGGGAGGGGGTTAAACTCGCTCGCTTTTTAAAAAGTCTATGGAAATATCGATGTCAGATCGTGTGTCATCATTTTTCGGTGTCCACTTTCGGGGGGAGGGGGAGGGGGTCAGCAATAAGAATGCTCTTTGTACGCTTGTCAAAATGTTGAACCACCCGTCAGATGGCTGTGTTTCTTTATTTAGATTTGTAGATTGGGTTAAGTAACGTAAATATTCGAATGAAATGAATGAAAGAATACAAAAGGTAAATTTGCGACGTCCATTTAGATAAACAAATGGGTAAAGCGTTAGGCTGACCCATCTGTTATAAACAAGCAAGCAGAGAAAGCAAAACAAGCAAGTATCTCGTATAACCTACTTATACGTTGAAAATTTAACCGGAAGGCAGAAAACCTCATAAAACTGTTGTGTCATCTAACGGTTAACTGAATTTAAAGTGTCTGCCGGGAAGTTCGACAAGGTGTAAATGCAAGTGCAACTGATGATGAAAATATGACTATATAATGGTAAACAGGTTGACAGATAAACACGAGTGAAATACAGAGAAAACAGTTGTGTTAAATTATCCACAGAAAGAGTAGGAATTATTTGCACGTATGATTAGTTGTTTGCCCTTTTCTCTTTTGTGTGAGTGGATTACCTTTCTAGTGCTGAACCACTAATCAGGTATGTATGAAGAGATGTATGCAGTCATTTGAACATGAGTGAAAAAAGAAAAATGGAAAAAAAGAAAATAAGTGTTTGTGAAGCTCCCTTAGCGACCCATTGAAGACTTACGAAAGCCATCGTCATCGTCGTCGGCGTCTAGCCTGGGCGGCTGGTGGCCCGGGATGCCTCCTCCCCCGGTCTGGATGTCGTTGTCCTGCGGGTTGGGCGGCCCAGACTTCTCGGGGGCCCCCGTGACCTTCGTCGAGTGGTGGTGGGGGTCGAAGATGGTTATGGGGTCGCGGTCGTACCAGCTGATGAGGCTGGACTCGGGCCCGGGCGGGTTGTGCCTCTCGTTGTACACCTTCACGCCGTTCACGTAGACGCCGTTCGCCTGGTCCAAGGTGATGGGGCGGAGGTCGACGCCGGCGGCTGGGGAGTAGTGGAGGTCGGCCTGTGAGGACGCCGGCTCCTCGCGCGTCGGCGGGAAGTCGCTCAGGAGAGACGGGTTGTCCGCGTACGGGATGGGCTCGGCGGGCACGGGCTTGGCGGCCGGGCTGGGCAGCGGCCTGATTTCTAGCGTCCCTTCGGTGCTGTCCGGCTTTTCTTTTTCCAAGGTCGCGGGGAAAGCGCTGAGCTGACCATCCACGTGGGTCTGCTGACTGGTGTCTGGTCGGCCGTCAAACAGGGTGATTTGGCTGTCATCCAGCTGTGCTTTCTGAATGTCGTCTGGCCGTCCCTCTGCTTGCGGTGCCTGAGTGGTGACGGCCTGATCCTCTAACTGCGTTTCCTGAATATCCCCGGACTCTCTATCTACAGTTCCTTGAGTGGTAACAGGCTGGTCGTCCGCCTGCTTTTCCTGAAGGTCATCCGAGAGCGCCTCCACCAGGGCACCTTGCGTGGTGCCAAGCTGCTCATCTTGCGCGTCTTGACCCATGTCTGACTCTCGTTCCAAAGTGGGTTGATGGACAGTGCTATCAACGCAGTCATCTACGTTGGTTTCCTGGTCGTTGGTTGATTGTTCATCTACTCTTGTTACCTGGGCGATTTGCTCGTCGACCTGTGTTTCCTGATTGTCGTCTGTCTGTCTAGATTCTGTTGTTGTTTGGTAGATATCAGGAATGTCTGTCTTTGCTTCCTGTAGCTGAGAATCTGCTCTTTGATCGGACTCGTCTAACAGGTCTGAGGAAGTTGTCTCTGTGGTAGTAATGAATAATGGATTTTCTACCTTTTCAGAGTCAACGTCGGATTTGCTAAGGTCGCCGCCGGTTCCGTCGGTGTCGCTCTCGGACTGATTAGTCTTTTCATCTTTGGTGAAATCTGAGAAGAGGTCTGCCATTGCTAATTCAAGAGCAAGATGAGCTTGCTGCTCGGCTAGCATAGCCTGCTTCTCCTTCTCTTCTTTGAGCTTGAACTCTTCCTCCTTCTGAAGCAGGAACTCATCCACAAGGAATGTCGTGTTCACTTCAGAAGATGTCTCTGTCGTTTCTAGGACATCGGGGATCGTGGAGACTTTATCACCGAAGTCGTCGTCTCTGTTTTGCGGATTTTCTGTGGCTTCTTCTTGGCCCTGGGCTGAACTCTGTGTTGGATTTGCTACACTGGCTTCAATCAGAGCGTCCTCTTCCGTTTGTTGGCTTGAAATTCCACTTACTTCACTCTGAACAGTGCCTTGTACTTCACTGGTGGACTCAATAGCCGCTTCAGTGATAATATCGCTGCCCTGAGAGACACTGGGGACGTCACTGGTAGTAGAAACGCCCTCTCTGGCATCAGTGATGTGAGTAGGACTGACAATTGTAGGCGCATCTTGCGTGACTTCGGTGAGTTGAGTCACACCCAGACCGACATCAGCAGCTTGTGTTGCACTTGTAACTGAAGACTCATCTCTAACATTCTCTGCCTGATCCTCGTCAGCAGCAGTGAAGAGCGAATCGCTAAATTGCTCAGCGATTTGTTCTGGAGCGCCCGATGAGTCATGGCCGGGGCGATGTAGGTCACTGGGTGCAAGGGGCGCCGCGTGCGGACTTCCTAGTTGCAAACCCGTCGCTGCATGCACGGAGGGGTCCTCTTGTGGGACCCTGTGGTCGACATTAGCCCACGAATTGAGGGGCGGGAAGGCCGGTGGTTCGAAAATGATTTGATCTTCGTATTGATAAACGCCTCCTTCTGGGGTCGCTGACTCAATGGGATCACCATCTACGTACAGGTTGAAATTCCCAGTATTCGTCGTGGACTCGTCGTAGGGTTCAGTGTCCTGTGGGACTTTGTGCATCACAGACACGCCGGCAAACCCGCTTTCGCTCAGGACGGGAGGGACGTCTCCTGGGCGAGCGGGCAGGATGGGGAAGGCATCGACGGGCGCTCGGTCATTCAACTTCACGCCGGCGTTATTCTGGTTCAGGGTCGTCACGATGTTGTGGATCTTCTGCGAGACGTGGGCGGCGTCTGGGGTCTGGACGGCGTAGTACAGGGACCCGTGGGCGCTGGGAAGAACGTCCTGGTTTTCCCAGTCCCAGCTCTGGGATGTGGGATATACGTCGATGTTCAGATTGCCATTTTCATCTTTGATGAATCCATATTGATTGGTGAAAATATTTGAAGCCTGAGTGTCTGGCTCAGCGTCTTCGGTCGGCGGCTCGGAAGGAGACACGGCCTCGGTTTCCGCGCCCGCTTTTGTTTCGCTCCATTCAGTGTCTGCGGCCTCTGCGTTGTCAGTGACTTCGTCAGAATTTCTACGATGAGGCATACCCTCCCGAAGGTACATCAAGAGAGGACTGTTGTATCCCAGGACACTGCTGTCCACCATGATGGTAGTGCCACCTAGCGTGTATGGCACCAAGTTCGCGGAGACGGCACCAACCATCACTAGATAGACTGCAACACTCATTTTGATCAAACTTATTGTAATTGCCATTTTGACTTTTTCCAGACTTGTAGCATTACCTCTCGACTCCAAGTTTTAGTAGCTTGTAGGTACTAGAATCAATCTACATGGTCACCTCCGCGACGCGCACACAACAGAGCTTCCAAGCACGAGCCGCGAGCACTGAAAGAGGAGCTGCCGCCTCGCTCGCGCTGCTGCCAGGACGCGCTCCAACGAACGACTGAGCCGAGGGGCGGCGATCATGTCCACCGCCGCCCGGCCGTCGGGCTAGCGGGCGCGCGCGGACGCACTCGCTTTCTCTTGCGGCGGCGGGGAAAAGAATGCACGCATGCTCTACTCCCATGGACGATGGCTGATCCCCGACACCAACTGACCCGCGCTTGGAATCACACACTGAAACCCAAACAAGCACTCGACTGCATGTAAGGACCCTCGTTAAACACTGCACACGCATCAGCAAAGGCACACACAAACACATTATATACATATACACGTGTGTGTGTGTGTGTGTGTATATATATATATATATATATATATATATATATATATATATATATATATATATATATATATATGGCATGATTAAACGCCTGTTTCAGCTTCCGCAGGCCCTCCTCCACCCTCCCCGAGCGAACCCACTCCCTCGGGCCCAGGCGCAGGCAACGCGCAACCCGGCGCCCGCCCCCCGTCGCAAAGGAAGCCCATAGAGAGGAAATCCCCGTCCCGCGCGGACAAAGACGAACCGGAGCGAACGAGTGAGCGATCCCCGTCTGGCGCGCCCGGGTCCCGTTACGCCTTTGCTGGCTATGATCCCGCGCGGGTAGGAAGCTCTCTGCATGACCTACCTGCCGAAACCGCCTCTGCCTGCGGTCGCGGGGAGGCAGGGCGCGCAGGGCGACCGCGGACCTCAAAGGGGGCGCGTGGGTGATGGGGAAGACATTTCTGCGTGTGCGGAGGGAGGTTGGGGGAAGGGGGGAGGTGAGGGGGGTGGCAACACGCGGCAATGTGGAGGACGGCGGCAGGGGTGTGCTGAGGGCGACCGGAGGATGGGTAGGGGATGGGAGGAGGATGGGTAGGGGTAGGAGGAGGATGGGTAGGGGATAGAAGAAGTACGGGAAGGGGGACTAGAGAGAAGAGATGGTAAGGGAGAATTAAAATAAAGTAGAGAATGTAGGAGGGCGAGAAGGGATAAAGGAGTATACGTAAGGAGAGGGAGGGATAGAAAGACTACGGGAGGGAAGAGATGGGAAGAGGAAAGGAGAGAGTAGAGTGAGAGTATGAAGAAAGAAGATAAAAACGCTGAAAGTTTCGAAAGGCGATCGGGCGCAAAATGGGAGTAAAGGAAAAGAAAAAAGAAAGAGTGAAGGAATAGATAAAAAAGGGAGAGTAAGGGGGAAAGAATGAGGAGAGAGAGACAGAAATTGGAAAATGAGAATTAGAGAAGCGAAAAAAGGGAAGAGTACAAGAATGGGGCAACATGGAGAATGGGAGAAAAGAAATGAGTAAGGGAGGAGGAAGGAACGGTTGCCGAGGGAGATTGCGGTCAAGGAGTGAGGAGTGAGAGGAAAGAAATTGCAAAATGAGAATAAGCGAAGCAAAAAAGAAAGAAAAAAGAAAGGGAGTGAAAGAATGGGGCAAAAGGGGTAAGGGAGGACGGAAAGGGAGGGGAGAGGCAGGGAGGGAGAAGGAACGGTTGCCGAGGGAGATTGCGGTCAACCGTAGGCGTTACCCACGAAATAAGTCGCTGTACCTGACATCCTCCGTCTGCTAGTGATTATACGTGCGTCGAAGAATTCTCGGAATGTGATTTCGTCTTTTTCCCAATTTTAAGCCTCTGATATCTGACATCTGGCTGGTTTTTAGCTGGCGGTGATGTATTCGTTACCGTTTTTTATTACTTTTCAATATGTTTCTTTGCGTCCTCATTCGTTAATTTTTTTTTTCTTCTTGACTCGCTGTTCGTTACGCTGCACTTTTGTTGTATCTCTCGGTGTAATTGTGTTTTAGATTTTCTCTCTTTTTCGTTGCTTGTCTCTTTGTCTCTGTCTCTGAATCTCTCTCTCCCTGTCTCTGTCTCTGAATCTCTCTCTCCCTGCCTCTGTCTCTAGCCCTATTTATGTCTCTGTCTCTGAATCTCTCTCTCCCTGTCTCTGTCTCTAGCCCTATCATCTTTCTGTCTCTGTCTGTCTGTCGGTCTCTCCTCCCATCCTCCCTTCCCCTCTTCTTGCTCGCATGTCAAACACATCATCTTCACTTCCGCAGTTACTCTCCTGGAGATCATATCCCCCGTCATATATAGTATGCCCGGATATTGTGGAGGCAAGAATGTGGGGGTGTAAGGTTGTGGGGATGTGAGGTTGTGGTAGTATGGGGGTGAGGTTGTGGAGGTGTAAGGGTGTGTGTGTGGGGGGGGGGTTGTGGGAGGTTTGGGTGTGAGGTTGTTGGATGTGTAAAGGGGGTTAGGT
>NC_091578.1:9678069-9685569 GCF_042767895.1 Penaeus vannamei
AAAACACTTTCGGGACATTTTTTTTAGTATCCGTAATCATGGACTGTAATTACTTTTTGCCTGAAAGGTCTCTGCCTGAAAGATCTTTTTGGAATGGTTCACCAATACAAGAGATTTTCCTATCACTCTTAAAAAAAGGAAGAGATAGAATGGGAGAGAGAGAGAGAATTAGTGAATGGGTGAGAGAGAAAGAGGAAGCTAGACAGGGAAGGAGAGAGGGAGGGAGGGAGGGAGGGAGAGAGAGAGAGAGAGAGAGAGAGAGAGAGAGAGAGAGAGAGAGAGAGAGAGAGAGAGAGAGAGAGAGAGAATTAGTGAATGGGTGAAATAGAGAGGAAGCTAGACAGAGAGAGAAAGCTAGAAAGAGAGAGAGTTGGTGAATGGGTGAAGGAAGAGGAGAGGAAGCTAGAAAAAGAGAGAGATAAAGATAGAGAGAGGAAGCTAGATAGACAGAGAGAGAGAGAGAGAGAAATCCAAGTCTTCATCCAAGTAGTAATCTAGTGGGCTGCCGGTCCGTTGATTCTATAGAAATCGCAACTTTACAAGTCCATTTTGGAGTCAATGGGAAAAAGTTTTGGCGAGTGCAGGCAAAAGGTTTGAAGAATTTCATTTCTTCAAGAATTATTTTTCGAATGAACTTCTTTCTCCTTTCCAGAAAATATTTCTTAAGTCTCTCTGTACACGTTGGAAGAGCTCGGATTACTACGAACCTATGATATTTACTATGAACGTATTATTATTGTTATCATTATCATCATCACCACCACTTCTATAACTATTGTTATTATTATCATTAGCATCACCATCATAAATAAATATAATTTCCATTATTGTTTTTCTTATTGTTATTATCATCATGATTAATATTGTCATGTATTAGTATCATTATTGAATGGAAAAAATGCTAAGGTGTTCATATAATGGTAGAAAAAATCCACAATGCACGAAGTGGATTTATTGAACTTTAGACGTTCCGCAATCCTCCTGGATTCCATCTTCCGGTCATTTTTATCATTATTGTTATTGCTATTATCATTATCATTACTATTATTATCATTATCATTATTATTACTATTATTATTATCAATATTATTATAATGATAAAAATAATAATTGTTATTATGATCATCCAAATTATTTTTATTATATTTTTGATCATCGTTTATTATTATCGTTATTATCAGTATTACCCTTACTGTTATTTTTATTCTTATTATCGTTATTATTATTACCATTATTATTGTTGCTGTTATCTTTGCTTTAGCTGTCGTTGTTATTATTATAAATATTGATATTATTATCATCTTTATTATAATTTTCATTATCACCATTATAATTCTTATTTACATTATTATCATTATAATTATTATTTTCATAACAAAAATGATGATGATCGAAATCAGTACTATTACTATTACTACCGCAATACTATTTTACGTTTCTTTGATTCGGGAAATAAAATAAAAGATATTTGTATTTACGTTTTTTTATAATCACAGCATACGTAATGGTCACAATGACGGTGAAGCTGATAATCTCGACTGTAATCCCGTTATTGTGATTCTGAATACCTTATTGATTGGCCAGGATTAGCAGAAGCCAGCGGTAGTGATTAGGGGGAAAATAAACATACACTGAAAAGCCGCTGTCTCCAAAGGGTGAGGTAGTATTCAAACTCATTGCCGTGTTGGCCGAAAGAGTAATAGTAATAATGAACTAAGTGTTTACATAATTAGGCTAAAATTAGGGCAAATAAACAGCAATAACGATGGTGGCATTAACGAGCGACCGCGTGCACTATACATACAGTATTAAGGTATATATATAAATATATATATTATATATGAACAGCATTTTATTGTTGAAAATATATTGGCTTCCTGTAGCGTATTCACAAAGAGGGAAAAAAGAGTAACGGTAAAGTGGCCCTTGGCAACTTTCAATTCGCTTTAACTTTACGGTAACAGTTC
Organism: Penaeus vannamei; assembly: GCF_042767895.1. Taxonomy (NCBI): domain Eukaryota; kingdom Metazoa; phylum Arthropoda; class Malacostraca; order Decapoda; family Penaeidae; genus Penaeus; species Penaeus vannamei. Next base: position 9,680,037 of record NC_091578.1, read on the forward strand.
AGTAAATTTAGGTGCACTGGAAGCTTCCAGAATAAACGCATGGCTGTATGAGCCGGATGGAAAGGGTTGGGGAGAAGAGGGGACGCGAGGGGAGAGGAAGGGAGGGGGGAAGAGGAAGAGAGGAAGGGAGAAGGGTAGAGGAAGAGGAAGGGACGGGAGGGGGGGAGAGGGGCGAGGGGAGGGGACCACCAGAGGCAGCGGGAAGATTCGGCCCAAAGGAAGGCCACTCCAGCTAATTACCGAGCAGTTTTAGCTCTAGAACTTCATGATTGTTAGCCGTCGGGAAAGGGACGGGGGGGGGGGGGGGGGGGGTACTGAGGGGGGAGGGAGGAGCCCCTACCTTTCCTGCGTCCCCCTCCCTCCCCCTGTGCCTCTCTCTCTTCTTTCTCCAGCGCTCTTCCCCTCTTCCTGTCCCCCCTTCCCTCGCCCTCTCCCCTCACTCTCACCGCTTCCCCCCGCCCGCGTCGGCATCTTTGATCTGCCCTCACCTTTGTCTCAATGACCCCTCCCCCCTCCTCCTGCAGGCGCGGCGTCTTTCAGGTCTTGCGTGGGCGCGTGCCTCCCCTCCCCCCCTTCCCAAGGCCCCTTCCCACCGGCCCCATCGCCCCCCTGAGGGCGTCCAGGACTTCTCTGTCCAACTCTTTTCTCGTCCTCGTCCTCCTGAATTTCATTTTTGTCCTCATTAAGAAGTCAGGTAATTAATACAAAAAAAAAATATATATAAAAAAGGAAGAGTTGGAGGGAGAAAAAGAAGAGGGGAAAAAAAGAGAAAAATGCATTTGTTGCTTTCTTTTTTGCCCAGGAGGAAGGGGGGGGGGGATTTCATCCTTTTGAAGGCTGTCAATGGAAGATAATATTTTCAACTGTCTTCTTCATCTCTAAAGGAAGGAAGCCACAATGAGCACTGTTTTCGGAATCCATTCATCTATTCAGCCGAGAGGAGATCGAATGCTGTTTGATCACGGGCGCCTAATGGATCATTCCCTTATGCTGGGATAATGGTGGATAAAGCGGTCAATATTCCTCTGATTCTCTTCGGTATAGCGAGGGTTGGTGGCGTGAACGGGACTCGTTATGGATAGGAAGAATACGGTTTGGTTTTGCAATATTTTACTTTAACTTTAAAACTGGACTTGTGTAATTGTATATGAATTAATTATGCTAAACTTGGAGAAATCTTTACTTACGCTATTATTTTATTCTCGGTGAAATATAAACGACATATTACATTCTCAAACTGGATTAGATTGATGATCCAAAACACCAACCTAAAAATAGAGCAGAATTTCTCGACCGTGCGAACAGGGAATTTAGTCTAGTATCCCCTGTTTTGCCCCCACGTTTTCTTTCTTTGATTTTTCACCCCAATGTATTTGCAGGGGCTAAACCTGTTTATAGAAGCTTAGTCCTTCGTAAATTTGTATGAGTGCAGACTTTCTATATCAGGGGAGAGAAGAGAGAGAAAACGGGAGAGGGAGAAGGAGAGGAAGAGAGAGACTGAGAGCGAGAGAAAGAGAAAGAAAAAGAGAGAGAGGGGGGGGGGGGGAGGAAAACAAGAGAAAGAAATTGAGAGGGGAGGGGCGAATAACAGGAAAACAATATTGAGGGAATGAGAGAGGGGAGGAAGGAGACAGGAGAAAAAAGAATGTGAGTGAGAATGTATTATATATATATATATATATATATATATATATATATATATACATACATTCATATCTATATCTATATTCATCCCTATATACATATAAATATATCTGTCTATTTATCTTTATATATATATGATCATATATATATATGGAAATATGAATACATGCTATTCCTATACCTTTGCCTATCATCCCATAGAAAGATTACACGGAATACATACTACATTCTATTAGAGAGCCCAACCGAAACATCCACCCTCCAAAAGAGAGAGAGAGAGAGAGAGAGAGAGAGAGAGAGAGAGAGAGAGAGAGAGAGAGAGAGAGAGAGAGAGAGAGAGAGAGAGAGAGAGAGAGGGGGGAGAAAAAAAAAGAGTGAGAATAAGAATGATAGAGAGAGAGAGAGAGAATATTTCGTTTAGAAATCCTAAATAAACACGCCATGCAAAAAATCGGAAGGAAAAACAGAATTAATAATCTATTAATCAAAGAAAATAATTCAATCTAACATCATCTTTTCATATCGCTAATGACACTGAAGACAAATATCAACAATAAAACAAGTATATTCGGCGAATGACAGTCTGAAAAGTGAAGAAATGAATTTTTAAGACTAGTAACGCAATCTACAATATACATATATATACATTTAATAATTATCATATTCTTTACTTTGTTTATGATTCCTTTAAGTCCATTTCTTCATTCGGCATTCTGTGCACAGGGACTCTCTCGCACCTGTCAAATTACCCCCCACCCCACCCCCGCCATCCCACCAAAAAAAAAAGAAAAAAAAAGAAAAAAAACGCACAAACACGTTATCCAGAACCAAATTGCAACAAATAATTATCTCAACCTCCCGCTGCATTCACCCGAAGCCTCCAGCCCATCATCACAGGGAGGAGCCATTGCACACGACGACGCGACGGCAACAAGACACTCCAGAGGCAGCAAGGAATTCCAAGACGATATTTTCAACACAGTAAACACCGTAATCAACGTTACGACACTCCGAGGGGTCGTAAAGGCAAGGAGGAGACGTACCTTGGGGAGTACTTTGCCCCCCATAAGTGTGGGAGGTACTGCATGCTTATTTATGGGCGTGTTTTTTGGTATTCATATTGTTTCTATGATGTTTTTGTGTGTGTGTGTTTAAGGAAGAATCTGTCTGTACGGTTGTTCAGTCATTTTGAAGTGGATGGGGTTGATTGACCGATTATTGAAAATTATTATGCCCCGTAAACAGCTTCGGTCATTAGCGGCGAATACCTTGTCGGATTAAAGTCATGGAAATATTTAAGAATGTTACAAATTTATCAATAATTGTTTCTCATAAATAGAGATGACAATAAGTATTTTATTAAAAATCTAAGTATAAATATCATGCTTTCAAAGAAGAAAATTATTGCATAAATGTTAAAGTAGGTGTAGTGGCGTTTATACGGTGGCCCGGAAATCATACTTTGATGCTTGCGTTTCGTCCGTCTGTCTGTCACGTTTACAATTTACACCTGGAGTCATTGTCCATGTGACTGCTGACTGAAAGCTATCTTACGCCTGGAATCATATTCCATATCATGAATCTTTTAGAATCCTGTTCTAACTCGATCATTTTCATTATTACCTCACTATTCCTACAATCGTTATTGATATCATTATCAATATTGCCATTGCTATTATCCATATTACTACTATCAATGTTATTCTCCTTCGAGGCCATTGCACTGCATTATTGTAATTAGTCCGTCAGCAAATGTAAACTTATTATTTGCACTACTATCCAAGGGGTAAGGGGATAAAAGGGACGGTAGGAGGGCAAGGAAAAGGAAGAAGAAAAGGGCCTTGACACAGACTGTGAAATCGCCTGGATGCAACTCCAACTCTCTACCTGTAAGTCACTCCTCGCTACCTTCTACAGACAACCTACTAACACAGAATACCTACAAAACCTTGAAACACGTATACAAGCAGACAAAAACATGGGTCGCAAAGGATTCATCCTCCCCGACATAGACTGGACTGCTCTGTCCCCCCACGACCCTCCACACACTGACCTTGCGCCCCCCCCCCCCATTATTTCCCACACAAACAGACGCCAACTGCACGACTCTTTCACTGACATAAACACTCACTCTCGCAAAGAGTCTTCATTCCAACGCGAACACAAAACATATCACGTCCCAATGGCCTCGGTAACGCTAACACCACTTCACACATTTTTTATCTGTTTCTCAAAAACAATGGTCTAGACATAACAAAGTTATCCCAGGACTAACGGCCGGTTTGTTATAACTGTGCGAGGCCCGAGCCAATGGATAGTCATTATATAGACATGCACATACACAGAAATAGATGCATATCTATCGGTCTAGACATGCATATCTACCAGATAGATAAATAGATAAATGTATATCTATCAGATACATAGGCAGATATGCATTTATTTCTGTGTATATGCATGTCCGTATATATTGGGCCGGGCGTCGCACAGTTTTAACAAACTGGCTGTAAGTGACCATGACATTGTCCTCGTTGACGCAGACCTCAGACCAGTGAGACAAACACAGAGACGCAGACTAATTTTCCTCTTTTCCAGAGCTGAAATAGACGAAGTCACACAGGACATCACCAACTTCAACATGGACTACTTTTCTACAGCTCCCCACATAAGACCAATTACTTGTAAATGTGATAACCTTAAACACACCACATTCACATCCATGGCTACACACATACCGCAGAAAACACCTTCAAGTAGTCATACACTTCCTTGATTCTCTAGAAACCTACGCAGATAACATCTTAAAAAACATCGACTCTACAGACGCGCGCAAACATACAACACTCCAGAAAATTGGGCTGTTTTCAAATCCAATCAAAAAACATTTCCAAAAACATAAAAAAAAGCAGTATACGAACACATTTCCACCTACCTCGCATACGCCAGAAACAACCTCAAGCATTACTCAACACTCACTTCCAGTCTGTTCTCACACACAAAGACAATGCACCCAACACACCAGATAGTCGTTATCTCCGAATCCCGCCGCTTGACATTTCGACTAACGGCATACTGAAGCTACATCCTACACTAGACACTAATAAAGCCACTGAACCAGACCAAATCCCTGCCTTGATCCTCAAGTCCTGCGCCCCTGTCTTTGCTCTCATTCTTCAATCCATTTTAACCCAATCACTCGCCTCAAGCATCCTACCTGTAGATTAACTTTCTGCAAACATCCCCCCCCCCTTTTCAAGACAGGCGACCGAACAGACCCGACCAACTATCGCCCCATCTTCCTCAAATCGATCGTTTGTAAAATATTTGAACACACAATGAATCACATTGACACCCAAAACATTCTTACAGACTCACAACATGGTTTCCGGCTTAAATGACCATGTAAGACTCAATTAACCCGTCGCGACATTGCCCGACAGCTTGACAAACGCGACACAAAAGTTGACGCCATTATGCTCGACTTTGCCAAAGCCTTTCCTCACAGAAGATGGGCACTTAAATTGCGATACTACGGGATCACAGGACCAATTCCTCACTGGATCACTGCTTTTTTTTATATGCAGGACCCATGTCCTACTCGACGGTGCATCTTCTGACTCCGTCTCTTCTGGCGTCCCGCAAAACACTGTTCTTGGCTCCCTTCTCTTCCTTCTGCACGTTAACGACCTTCCACTTTTGACACCTAACTCTTCCACTTAACTCTTATTTCGACGTATCAAAACTTAAGACGACTGCAGACTCCTCCAAAACGAAGCAGACGTCTCGAAATAGTGGGAAAAGGTCGTGGCAAATGTCCTTCAGACCAGACAGATGCAAAATTTTCCGTTTCACCAGATCATACACCTATACATTACACCTGCTCTCTACA
>NC_091578.1:9709135-9711635 GCF_042767895.1 Penaeus vannamei
GACAGAGAGAGAGAGAGAGAGAGAGAGAGAGAGAGAGAGAGAGAGAGATAGAGAGAGAGAGGGTGGGAGAGACAGAGAACAGAGAGAGGAAGAGAGAGAGAGGAGAGGAGAGAGAAGTGGACAGGGTGGGTGAGATGAGGAGGGAGAAGAGAGAGAGAGAGCAGGGAGAGAAAGAGCAGGGAGAGAGAGAGGGAGAGAAAGAGCGAAAGGGAGAGAGAGAGAAGAGCGAAAGGAGAGAGAGAAAGAGCAGAAAGGAGAGAGAGAGAGAGAGAGAGAGAGAGAGAGAGAGAGAGAGAGAGACACAGAGAGAGACAGAGAGAGAGAGAGAGAGAGAGGGTGGGTGGAAGACGGGGATAGGGGAGAGCGAGAGAGAGAGAGTGTTAGAGTAGGTGGGAGAGGGGGAGGGATGGAGGGAGGATGGGAGAGAGAGAAGGTGGGAGAGAATGAGAGAGAAAGGAGAGAGTTTTGCTTGTGTTAGTGTATTCTTCCTCTCTATCTATCTAGCTAGCTAGCTGTTAGTCTGTCTATCTATGTATCTATATTTCTCTATACGTCTGTCTATCTATGTATCTATATTTCTCTATATGTCTGTCTATCTATCTGTTTATATCATCTATCTATTTATCTATTTGTCGATATGTTTATATACCCATCTCTCTCTCTCTCTCTCTCTCTCTCTCTCTCTCTCTCTCTCTCTCTCTCTCTCTCTCTCTCTCGCTCTCTCGCTCTCTCTCTCTCTCTCTGTCTCTTCTCTCTCTGTCTCACTCTCACTCTCTCTCCCTCTCCCTCTCCCCTTCTCCTCCTCACCCCCTCACCCCCTCCCCCACAGCCTCCCCTCTCTCTCTCTCTCTCACTCTCACTCTCACTTTCACTCTCACTGTCTCTCTCCATTTCCCTCCTCTTTCTCCCTCTCCCTATCTCTTTCTCTATCCATCTCTCCTCCTTCATCTTCCTCTCCTCTCTCCTCTCCTCTTTTCCCTCTCTCTTTCCCCTCTCCCTCCCTCCATCCTACCTCTCCCATCTCCCCCCGCCTCGGTCCCTTTCCCATAACTGTTTCACTATATTACCTTTACTCAAACCACTATATACCATACAACCATCACCTTCATATATACTATAGACAGCACAGCCAATTTTGGGCACGCCATTTAACTCTCTCCCTCCCCCCCCTTCTCCCTCCACCCGCTTCCAAAACCAGTACCATTCCCCTAACTCCCAGCACTCCCTCCTCCTCTCCCCACCATATTCCCCAGCACTATCCTCCTCCCCCTCCTCCTCCACCTCCTCCTCCTCCTCCTCCTCCTCCACCCACCATATCCCGAGGACATCTTCACTCCTTCCCCCACCCAGTCTCCAGCACGTACTCCTCCTCCTCCCCTCCTTCACACCCCCCAGTACCCCCCTCCTCCTCCTTCCTCCCCTCACACTTCCAGTGCCTCCTCTCTTCCCTCCCTCCCCTCCTCCCCCCCCCCTCCTTCACACTCCACACCTCCCCTTTCACAAAGACCCGCCAATCCCCCATCACCATAACGGATACACCCCCTACCATATCACCCTGTCACCCCGCCGCCATACCATCCCTTCCCCAATACCATCCCAAACCACCACCCCCCCCCCGCCATACCATTCTTACCCCATCCCAACTCCCCATATCTACGACGATCCTAACGCCACCAGAGCTGCCACCCCACCATCCACAACACCACCACCTCCATCCCCACCACCACCACCACCGCAACACCCCCACCACCTCAACCACTCCCAACCCTCCTCCTAATCATCCACCACATCCCCAACACCACAACCCCTACCACCACCCCACCACACCCCATCTACCACCCTCCACCCCTCTCCCACCCCCCTCCCCCACCCCTCCACACCCCTCCCCCACCCCCACCACCACCCTCCACACCCCACCTACCACCCACCACCACCCTCCCACCCCCACACCTCCTCCACCACCCCACTTTGCACGAGGGGCGTTCCGCCGTTCCAACACTTAACCCCGCCCCCCTCCCTGAATTGTGTTTACGGCCGCGGGCAACGACGTCCCTCGGAATGGAATTGTAAAACGAAAACCTGCGTATATCCGAGGTTAAGAGCTTGTGAGCGCTTTAACGAGCTTGTTACTTCCGCGCTGAATTGAATTGGATGGAAGCGTTACAGTTTGGGTGTGTGTGTTGGGGAGTGAGGTGAAGTCGAGGGAATGGAGTTGGTGGGGGGGGGTGAAATTGGGTAGAGGTAGGTGGAGGTGTGCATGCATCATCTGTATGCATAGATGTAGGATATGGGGGTGGGGTGGGGCAGGAGGGCGCCTTCCAACACCAATACCATTCCACCCACCACACCCCAGCACCCCCCCCCCAACCACCACACCCCCAACTTCTACCCCCCCCCCCCCACTCCTCAACTTTCTAGGACCTCTGTAAACAGACAAACAGTGCAATTCCATAGTACCCAAATGTAGAGAGCGCTGACCCCCTGCAGCTGAGAGGGCAGC
>NC_091578.1:9721635-9724135 GCF_042767895.1 Penaeus vannamei
CGCCACCCACACCCACCATTCACGCCCCTCCCCTTCTCTCTCTCCCGCACACTCTGCGCCACCCACACCCACCATTCACGCCCCTCCCCCTCCTCTCGCCCGCCCACTCTGCGCCACCAACGCCCACCATTCACGCCCCTCCCCCTCCCTCTCTCCCGGCCACTCTGCCGCCACCCACACCCACCATTCACGCCCCTCCCCCTCCCTCTCGCCCGCCCCCTCTGCGCCACCCACACCCACCATTCACGCCCCTCCCCCCTCCCTCTCGCCCGCCCACTCTGCGCCACCCACACCCACCATTCACGCCCCCCCCCTTCTCTCACTCCCGCGCACTCTGCGCCACCCACACCCACCATTCACGCCCCTCCCCCTCCCTCTCGCCCGCCAGCTCTGCCGCCACCCACACCCACCATTCACGCCCCTCCCCCTCCCTCTCCCCCGCCAGCTCTGCCGCCACCCACACCCACCATTCACGCCCCTCCCCCTCCCTCTCCCCCGCCCACTCTGCGCCACCCACACCCACCATTCACGCCCCTCCCCCTCCCTCTCGCCCACGCCCCTCTGCCGCCACCCACACCAACCATTCACGCCCCTCCCCCTCCCTCTCGCCCGCCCACTCTGACGCCACCCACACCCACCATTCACGCCCCTCCCCCTCCCTCTCGCCCGCCCACTCTGCCGCCACCCACACCCACCATTCACGCCCCTCCCCCTCCCTCTCGCCCGCCCACTCTGACGCCACCCACACCCACCATTCACGCCCTCCCCTCCCTCTCGCCCGCCCACTCTGCCGCCACCCACACCCACCATTCACGCCCCTCCCCTCCCTCTCCCCCGCCCACTCTGCGCCACCCACCCCCACCATTCACGCCCCTCCCCCTCCCTCTCTCCCGCCCACTCTGACGCCACCCACACCCACCATTCACGCCCCTCCCCCTCCCTCTCCCCCGCCCACTCTGCGCCACCCACACCCACCATTCGCGCCCCTCCCCCTCCCTCTCTCCCGCCCACTCTGACGCCACCCACACCCACCATTCACGCCCCTCCCCCTCCCTCTCGCCCACCCCCTCTGCCGCCACCCACACCCACCATTCACGCCCCTCCCCCTCCCTCTCGCCCGCCCCGCTCTGACGCCACCCACACCCACCATTCACGCCCCTCCCCCTCCCTCTCGCCCGCCCACTCTGCCGCCACCCACACCCACCATTCACGCCCCTCCCCCTCCCTCTCGCCCGCCCACTCTGCGCCACCCACACCCACCATTCACGCCCCTCCCCCTCCCTCTCGCCCGCCCACTCTGCCGCCACCCACACCCACCATTCACGCCCCTCCCCCTCCCTCTCTCCCGCCCACTCTGCGCCACCCACACCCACCATTCACGCCCCTCCCCCTCCCTCTCGCCTGCCCACTCTGCGCCACCCACACCCACCATTCACGCCCCTCCCCCTCCCTCTCTCCCGCCACTCTGCGCCACCCACACCCACCATTCACGCCCCTCCCCCTCCCTCTCGCCCGCCCACTCTGCGCCACCCACACCCACCATTCACGCCCCTCCCCCTCCCTCTCGCCCGCCAGCTCTGCCGCCACCCACACCCACCATTCACGCCCCTCCCTCTCCCTCTCCCCCGCCTACTCTGCGCCACCCACACCCACCATTCACGCCCCTCCCCCTCCCTCTCCCCCGCTCACTCTGCGCCACCCCACACCCACCATTCACGCCCCCTTCCCCTCCCTCTCCCCCGCCCACTCTGCCGCCACCCACACCCACCATTCAAGCCCCTCCCCCCTCCCTCTCCCCCGCCCACTCTGCGCCACCCACACCCACCATTCACGCCCCTCCCCCTCCCTCTCGCCCGCCCACTCTGCCGCCACCCACACCCACCATTCACGCCCCTCCCCCTCCCTCTCGCCCGCCCACTCTGCCGCCACCCACACCCACCATTCACGCCCCTCCCCCTCCCTCTCGCCCGCCCACTCTGCCGCCACCCACACCCACCATTCACGCCCCTCCCCCTCCCTCTCGCCCACCCCCTCTGCCGCCACCCACACCCACCATTCAAGCCCCTCCCCCTCCCTCTCGCCCGCCCACTCTGCCGCCACCCACACCCACCATTCACGCCCCTCCCCCTCCCTCTCGCCCGCCCACTCTGCCGCCACCCACACCCACCATTCACGCCCCTCCCCCTCCCTCTCGCCCGCCCACTCTGCCGCCACCCACACCCACCATTCACGCCCCTCCCCCTCCCTCTCGCCCGCCCACTCTGCCGCCACCCACACCCACCATTCACGCCCCTCCCCCTCCCTCTCGCCCGCCCACTCTGCCGCCACCCACACCCACCATTCACGCCCCTCCCCCTCCCTCTCGCCCGCCCACGCTGCCGCCACCCACACCCACCATTCACGCCCCTCCCCCTCCCTCTCGCCCGCCCACTCTGCCGCCACCCACACCCACCATTCACGCCCCTATCCCCTCCCTCTCGCCCGCCCACTCTGCCGCCAC
>NC_091578.1:9744135-9746635 GCF_042767895.1 Penaeus vannamei
TTTTGCTTCTGCTTGCTTGTGTACGACGGTGTTCATTCTGAGGATGAGGTGCCATCATTGTGTTGTAAGATATATGTATATATATATATATATATATATATATATATATATAGGAGAGAGAGAGAGAGAGAGAGAGAGAGAGAGAGAAGAGAGATGTGAGAGAGAGAGAGAGAGAGATATTCTTACTTATATGTATATATGTATAATGCACACACACACACACACACACACACACACGCACGCACACACACACACACACACACGTGTCACTACGTATCCATGAATACCACCACCCCAAATACCCATTTCCTCAATGACAACGTCCCTCTTCAGAAGAACCTAGATTAATACACCAGAAATTTAAACACGAGGGTTGGGCCGCGAGGCAGACGATAATTTACGTGCCACAGTCAAGCATTTTCGTATTTTTTTATTTCTTATTTATTTACTTTTTTCTATTATTATTCTTTCAGCCTCATCTTTTAAATCCGTTGTTGGGAGATAGGCCTTCCCCTAGATCCTTTCCACGTCGTTCTACCCCAACTCTGCAACTGCCTTTGCAACTTGCTGACTCAATAGGAACGACCTCAATGTTGCTTGGGACGAGTATCATGATGGGGAGAATATGCGTGCATTTAAATAGGGAGAATACTTGATATGAAGCATGAAAATAATAAAATTGTGCCAATGTTTGTGTTTTGTTTATTATTGTGGTAGTTATAATGATATTGATGTACTGCAAATGTATGGATGTTAGCGTTGATAATGATAGTGATAGTAATGTAAATTATAATGATAACAACAATAATAATAATAAAAATAAAATAATGGTAATGCTATTAATAATTATGATAATAGTAATAATGATGATAAAAATCATGATCATACTAATAGTGGTACTAATGATAATAATAATAATAAAAATAATAACAATAATACTAATAGCAATAACAATAACAACAGTGATAGCAGCAGTAGCATAACCCAGCTAGCATTATACGTTCATACGTTACGTTAACGTTGTCTATGAACGTTCATGGAACGTCAACTTGCACCACCATATTACGTCCACTGAACGTTCATTGATAACATCCAGTGGACGTTCTATTGACATTCACTTTAAGTTAGTGCAAATCCACACCAACATTCTCCGAACGTTCACGCGACATTCTGGTAACATTCTCTTAATATCCTCTGAACAGTTAAATGACATTGACCAAAATTTCATCCACAGTTTCCGTTATCTTCTCCAGCTGAGAGGAGTCACAAAATGTGTCATCATGAGAGGAATGTCCAGAATATCTTACATTAAGCACTCTCAAGTTAGTCTGTGGCAAGGGTTGATGGTTGGTTCCATTGAACAAATAAACAAGACATTTTTCAAATAAAACGCTTTATTTAAAATATAGACTAGGCCTATATGAAAGAACATTATTTTACCAGATTCGAACCCTTGGATGGCACCACTCGCCAAGGCATTTTCTTTCCAGATGAGTTGTTACCTTTGGATTCATTATGAGCAAAAGAAATCTATTGTTCGCGAGGAGTCCAGAAGGAACAGCACACCTTAAAAGGAAAGACCTGCGGCATGTGAAGAAATACATATTTTGTTCTCCTAAGAAGAGCATTAACACTATAAACTTGACCAAGTTACTTCTGTTAGTCCTAGTAAAACATCTTTTGCACCAGAAAATCACATCATTTGCTGTCAAATGTCCTTCCTGAGTACTACAAACAACAAAGCAAAGGAAGATACACAAATGCACTGCGGAGAGCAATACACAATACGTAGACGCTGCTGCGTAATGGCGTCCACGCGGTCTTGGCTGGAAATGGGCACGTTGTGCTAATTACCTCGTCTTGGGGGCAAGCTACAGGCTAACTCGCTGCGCAATGTTACGACTCACTGTCACTTGATATGAGTTGAAGTGCGTAGTGGGTTCAAAGAAACGAGCATGTCCGCACGAGGTATATTAGGCTCGAAGTGAAGGGAACAAAAGGTTAACAAGTAAGCCATCAGCCGGGCCTCGCTCGGCCCCCAGCTGTCTTGCAGGACGCATGCGCTCAACTGTAAGGTTACCAGATACCTATTAATACAATGGTAAGGCAACAGGCGTAAGTCTAATGTAACTTAAGTCATTAATTGACATGAATACATATATGAAATGAAATGGGAAATGCGGCCGCAATATACAGAATATGTAATACGTTATGGTTTAAATAACAGCATGTAAACTACACAATTGGCATCACATTGTGTCTTTGCACATTACGTGTTTCCTAAGGGGTCACATCTACACAGTATTTTCCTCGCCATATATTTTCTTCCCTCAAAGTAAAATTACACTCTTTGTCAACTGGGCAGACGTTGGATCGGCGTTCAGACAACACTCGGGTCAGATGGATGCTAGAAAAACAGTTTCAAAAATTGAATTCCGCTTGAAAATTAGAAAAACAAAATGCTTGCAAATCGGTGAGCCATTATTCGGTAAACGGCCGT
>NC_091578.1:9751635-9771635 GCF_042767895.1 Penaeus vannamei
GGCCCTGTTATGCTTACTGCCTCCCAGACGTCGCCAAGTGGGTTATGGGCTACGATTCTGCGATGGGAAAGGCTAGGTCAGTAGCAATTCGAGGAGGTGTCATGGCGTCTTGTTTTGATGGTTGTTCAATGAAAATATAACCATAAAAATCATTATTTTCCATCCTTTTTGGAAATTTGAAAAGACCAAAATGATCGACCATATTCACAAAGCATCCGTAACTTTTGTGACGTCATCAAAATAAACCACCATGTGCTTTTTTCCAAAAATAGAATCAGACGCCATGACACCTCCTCGAGCTGCTGCTGATATCGCCTTCCCCATTCTACGATGCGGCCTCTTTGCTGCGCAGGCCTATCGAAGAGCGGGAAGCGTGAGAAAGGGAGGAGAAAAAGAGGGAACTCAAAATAGTTAGGGATAGGATGCCGAGAATATAGTTGGTTCTGTGTTATCAGGTGTGCTTATCTGTACAGAGTTGTATGTGTATTTTGTTGTCGAGAAAGGGAACCGGTGGGGAAAAGCAACGTAAAATTGTTAGGGAAAAACAGACCGACAATATAGTTTTACAATCATTTATGCTCATTCATATAAATTTGTATGTGTCCATTAGTTGTATTTTTACTGCGAATTTGAAGTTATGTAGAGTCACATAGCAAAGGTTTTAGGGTTAGTTTCAATATTAGAGAAGGAACACGTTTTTAAATATACAGACTAGAGACAGGACTGCATTCATGAATACTTGACAACGCCGTTCTCCGAGTTTTTATCACTCGTTTCGCTTAATTAGAAAACTGTACAAAATATCTCCACATCGACGCCTACACACACACCCAACAAAGAACAACAATCAAGCAAGCAAGCAAACAAACAAGGATCTCCCGAGCTCCCAACACAAGCAATGTTTTTTCGTCTGCCATCTATAGTGTTCCAGAGACAGCGTGCGTTTGTTTTGAAGCCGAGCAATTGGTTTGTTTATCTTACACGGGGCGAGCTGGCAATGATTCCATTGTTGCCAAGGCGGTGCGGATTGCTCTGTGTTGTAAGCGACGACCTGGGTTTAATCTGTATCTTTCTGTTACAGCGTGCGTGTGTGCTTGTTTCTCTGGCTTGTTTTTGGGGGCGTGTTTTAATTTGTCTTTTTTGTTGGTCCTTTGTTGTTGTTTCGTATTTTTTGTTGTTTTGAATATTCATTTTGGTTGTTTGTGAATTAGTACTGTTTTATGTTGTTTTATGGCAGATATTGGCGCGTCTACATCTGTTTTTATCCTCTCCTCTCTCTCTTCTCTCTCTCTCTCTCTCTCTCTCTCTCTCTCTCTCTCTCTCTCTCTCTCTCTCTCTCTCTCTCTCTCTCTTTCTCTCTCTCTCTCTCTCTCCCCCTCTCATTTTCTCTCTCTCTCATTCTATCTCTTTCTCATTCTCTCCCTCTCTCATTCTATCTCTTTCTCATTCTCTCCCTCTCTCTCTCTTCTCTCTCTCTCTCCCCCCCTCTCTCTCTCTCTTTCTCTCTCTCTCTCTCTCTTTCTCTCTCTCTCTCTCTCTCTCTCTCTCTCTCTCTCTCTCTCTCTCTCTCTCTCTCTCTCTCTCTCTCTCTCTCTCTCTCTCTCTCTCTCTCTCCTCTCTCTCTCTCTCTCTCTCTCTCTCTCTCTCTCCCTCTCTCTCTCTCCCTCTCTCTCTCTCCCTCTCTCTCTCTCCCTCTCTCTCTCTCCCTCTCTCTCTCTCTCTCCCTCTCTCTCCCCCCCTCTCTCTCTTCTCTCTTTCTTCATTTCTCTCTCTGTCTCTCTCTACTTCCTTCAGCCTTCCCTGTCTCTCTCTCTTTCTCTTTCCTCTCTCTCTCTCTCTCTCTTGTTCTCTCTCTCTCTCTCTCTCTCTCTTTCTCTCTCTCTCTCTCTCTCTCTCTCTCTCTCTCTCTCTCTCTCTCTCTCTCTCTCTCTCTCTCTCTCTCTCTCTCTCTCTCTCTCTCTTCTCTCTTCTCTCTTTCTTCTTTCTCTCTCTGCTTCTCTCTACTTCCTTCAGCCTTTCCTCTCTCTCTCTCTCTCTCTCTCTCTCTCTCTCTCTCTCTCTCTCTCTCTCTCTCTCTCTCTCTCTCTCTCTCTCTCTCTCTCTCTCTCTCTCCTCTCCCTCTCTCCCTCCTTCCTTCCTTCCCACTCTCACTCTCCAGCCCTCCAACCTTTCCCTCTTCCCTCCCTCCATTTCTCTCTTCCCTTCCTTCTCCTTCCCGCGTGCACGAAGGAGGCAGTGTTCTCGGCCGCAGGTGCCCGGGGCTGCCTGGTGGGCAAGGGGGCGTGTCCATCCTGAAGAAAAATACCAGTGGTGTCTTAAGAAGATTCTTTTTCTTTTCCTTTTTTTTTTTTTTTTTTTCCTTTGAAATATGACTGCGCTCATTACTTCCCTTGGTATAAATGCCTTTTTGTAAACATGGCTTGTGCGTGTGTTTGTGTGTGTTTTTTTAACGATTTGACGTGCATGCATAAAAGTGTAAATAGGTTTAATGACACGGTTGCCAATCTGTCAATTACTGGCTCGTTTGTATTCGTCAGTAATTCATACGTAAGTTAGACACATGTTCATGTAGGTGAGCTTGTTTATGAGTGTGTTGGGTAAGTCTGTTTATTTTATGTAATCGTAAATAATGTTGTATCATTGTTATTACGTCTTGTAGATAAGCAGAGATTAGGTTTTTACTCCTTTAGTGTCTCTTTCTGCAGTTACTTCTTCTACAATCTGTATTTCTTACTCTTTCCACTCCCACCCCTTTCTAGTTCCACCCTCCTTCCCCAGTCCCTCTCTGCCTCCCTATTTCCCCTGTCCCTCCTTCCCTCTCCTCTCCCTCCTTTCTCTTCCCTCTCCCTCCTTCCTACCCCTCTAATTCCTTCCCTCCCCTCTCCCTCGGCCCTAGACCCTCCCTACCTCACTACCTCCCCTGTCCCACCTTCCCTCCTCTCTCCCTCCTTCCTCTTCCTATCACTCCTTCCCTCCCCTCTCCCTCCTTCCTACCCCTCCAATTCCTTCCCTCTCCTCTCCCTCGGCCCCAGTCCATCCCTAACTCACTACCCCTCCTTCCCTCCTTTCCTCCCCCCCTCCCCCCTCATCGGATCCGAAACCCCCTTCGAAACGACCCGACTCCGTGTTCGGATGCCTCTAAATGCAAGCAAGCAACTTCTCTCCCCCCCCTTCCTTCCCTCCCTCCCTCCCCCTACCCCCCTGATCAACCTCCAAGCACTCTTCCTCCTCTTGCAAGTCATCTCGCTAATACTTGTAATCTAAAGCAATTTTCTTGAGAACTGGTTTGTGTAAACTGACAATATTTTGACAAATGTTCTGTAATAGGGACCGCGAACAAGCCCAGGGATTGCGCTGCTGATAACTGAATCGGTTTCGAAAATATAAACACGAAGAGAATTGAAACTTGAACGCCGGATGATGTGCATATAAATGCGTTCACGGGGGTATGCTACAGGAACAGCGGAGGGAGGAACAAGAAACCACACATAGGCGTATTCGCGTGTTTTCTTGTTCCTCCCTTCGTTGTTCCTGTTGTAATTTGTTCGTCATGGATTCCACACGAGGGTATCCATACGTACCAGTGGCGGGAAAGGGTAGGTCAGTAGCAACTCGAGGGGGTGTCCTGGCGTCTGTTTTGATGATTGTTCAGTGAGAATATAACCATTAAAATCACTAATTTCCATCCGTTTTTTTTTAATTTAAAAGACCAAAATGATCGACCATATTCGCAAAGCATCCGTAACTTTGGTGACGTCATCAAAATAAACCCCATGTCTGTTTTTTGTTTTTTTCAAATATAGAATCAGACGCCATGACACCTCGAGTTGCTACTGATCTAGCTTTCCCCCAGTGTACATTGGCGAACAAAAAGTTATGTACTGGAATTGAAGCTTCGAATCTGCCTTCGCCCATCCAAAGAGCGTGGTATGAAGCGGATTTCCGAAACGGAATTCGAAACAGATTTGAGCAAGAGTTTTGACCGCGACGGTTCGTGTGATGTGCATTTGGATGAATCGTATTCATTTTAACAAATAATAGAAAGGTTTTTAATATATATGATTATATGATATGGTGAGATTAATATACGCACACACATACGTACAGGGTATACATACATACACAAACACATGTATGTATATGTGAGATTAATATATAATTATATTAATATATAATTATATTAATATATAATTATATATTAATATGTGAGATTAATAATTATATATGATGAGATTAATATACGCATACACATACGTACAGGGTATACATACATACACAAACACAAGTATGTATATGTGAGTATGTTTGTTTGTATATATGTGCGAGTATAAAACGTGTAAAAACGATACCTCAAGCAAGGAGCATATGGGCATACATTGATATGAATTTATGTGATGTGCAATTTATGTAAGCACTGTATATGATAAGCCTATAGATTGTGTATCATATTCCAAAGAAAACGTAAGTATATATATACATACTTATATATATGCATACACACACGCGCACACACACACACACACACACACACACACACACACACACACACACACACACATATATATATATATATATATATATATATATATATATATATATATATATATATATATATATATATATATATATATATATATATATATATATATATATATATATATATATATTTACGCATACGCGCACGCACAGCAGCGGAATGACACCTTGTATCAGAATCTGCAATAGCATAAATAATATCAATATAATAACCTAGGCCTTGCAAAGCCCCAGACAAATGAATGTGGAAAGCACGCAATGTTATTTTTATTTTATTTTATTTTTTTCGAGGGAGGAGGGGGAAGAAAACAATGATGGTGGTTAAATACGGAGGAAAAACAAATGCATATTTTGAATGACAATACGTATATATTCATATATTTGTGTTTATATATATATATATATATATATATATATAATATATATATATAAATATATATATATATATACATATACATATATATATATATATATATATATATATGTATATATATAAATATATATATATATATATATATATATATATATATGTATGTATATATGGATATATATATATATATATATATATATATATATATATGGATATATATATATGGATATATATGTATATATATATGTATATATATATATATATATATATATATATATGAAAACAGCTCCGTTACTTTACATTATGTAAAGTCTACTGTTTCGAACAATGGCGAAAAGTTTAACATATTCAAGCCCTGTTTATATTGCACTGCCAATTAATGGACATAATTAAGTACCTCTTCCACTGATTATGGTTAATTCAAACAGGATATGAAAATTAATTAGCATCACTGACAACAATTCCACTTAAATAGAGGACAGCAACTCCCAACATAATATCAATATGAAGTGCGATTCAACTCTGTTCATTAGGATTTAGAGGGAAAATTCCGTATAATATGTTTATATGTTTATGATGCAATGCTAAGTATATCAGAAGAACATCAAGGAATCGTATGCGCTTTAGATACTTATAACTCCAACTACTAGACGTATTTAGACTATGTTTCGAAGATATTATCAGGGAATAGATTTAATGATGATAATAACAATAGTAATAATGAAAATATAATAATATATAATAAGGATTGACAATAATGATTATGATAATTGTAATTATAATATTGATAATGGTAATAATGATAGCAAAAGTAATTATCATTGTTATTATTATTATTATTATTATTATTATTATTACTATTTTCATTAATACCATGACAATTATAGTAATGATAATTTTAGTAATAATAGTAATGATAATAATAGTAATGGTAATGGTGATAATAGAAATAAGAATAATGATGATAATGCTATTATGATAATCATTATTAATACCATAGATAACTATAATGATAACACCAATGATAAAAAAAGCACATAAAACGAAATCATGACTCTCTTTCTGGCCATTGCGTGAATCAAGTCCATTAGGGGGAGTATCAGGTTTAACTCAGAAAACTTAATTACGACTTGTGAACTTATGACTTGTGTTGCGAGTGAAAAAAGATTCGCAGCGACAGAAAACGATGCATTGTCTGCGAAACAGTTTTTTTATATTGTTTTTTTTTTCATTATTATGATCATTATCGCCATCTTTGTTACCAATATTGTCATTTTTATTAGTCTACTGATATTAACTTTATCATTATTATCGCCATCGTTGTCGTTATTGTTAATGTTATGATTACTACCATTATTATAGTTATTATTATTGTTATTATTATTATTATTATAATTATTATTATTATTGTTATTATCATTGTTATTGTAAGTAAACTAATCATTCGTTATTATGATTGTCATTGTTATTATTGTTGTTCATGTTATCAATAACATTATTTTCATAATTATTATCATTATAATTATCATCATTATATCTTATATCATTGTAATTATCATTATCATATCTTTTATCATTGTTATTATCATTATCATATCTTATATCATTGTAATTATCATTATCATATCTTATATCATTGTAATTATCATTATCATATCTTATATCATTGTAATTATCATTATCATATCTTATATCATTGTAATTATCATTATCATATCTTATATCATTGTAATTATCCTTATCATATCTTATATCATTGTAATTATCATTATCATATCTTATATTATTGTAATTATCATTATCATATCTTATGTCATTGTAATTATCATTATCATATCTTATATCATTGTAATTATCATTATCATATCTTATATCATTGTAATTATCATTATCATATCTTATATCTTTGTAATTATCATTATCATATCTTATATCATTGTAATTTTCATTATCATATCTTATATCAATGTAATTATCATTATCATATCTTATATCATTGTAATTATCATCATCATATCTTATATCTTTGTAATTATCATTATCATATCTTATATTATTGTAATTATCATCATCATATCTTATATCTTTGTAATTATCATTATCATATCTTATATCATTGTCATTATCATTATCATATCTTATATCATTGTAATTATCATTATCATATCTTATATCATTTTAATTATCATTTCATATCTTATATCATTGTAATTATCATTATCATGTCTTATATCATTGTAATTATCATTATCATATCTTATATCATTGTAATTATCATTATCATATCTTATATCATATCTTATATCATTGTAATTATCATTATCATATCTTATATCATTGTAATTATCATTATCATATCTTATATCATTGTAATTATCATTATCATATCTTATATCATTGCAATTATCATTATCATATCTTATATCATTGTAATTACCATTATCATATCTTATATCATATCTTATATCATTGTAATTATCATTATCATATCTTATATCATTGTAATTACCATTATCATATCTTATATCATATCTTATATCTTTGTAATTATCATTATCATATCTTATATCATTGTAATTATCATTATCATATCTTATATCATTGTAATTACCATTATCATATCTTATATCATATCTTATATCTTTGTAATGATCATTATCATATCTTCATTATCATTACGACTTCTCATGTACACAGACATTATCAGCGACGCCCATCGGAGGACTGAGGACCCTGGGATCGCTCGGCCCTCGGAGCCTCTCAAAGGGCGCCCCAAACGACTTCCACGAATGCGACGCAAAATGAATCCTATAAATAAATAAATAAAAATAAATAAAATAAAATAGATAAAATAAAACAATGATTTTTGTATGGATTGTGTACAAGGACATTTAGGCTTACTGCTACGTTGTCCTAATTAGGTCGATCGCCTTTTTAATTCTCTTGTTTTTGTGTGCTGTTCGTGTGTCGAGTCGATGTCTAAATAGGTTTCATTTATATTAGTTTTATATGTTGAACTGTTTTTTTTTTCGGGTGATTAGTAATCGTTCAACATGTACGTATATCATTTCGAAATCAAGGTTTACACAAGTTACTCTCTGTAGAATATTTAAGTTCTTTATTTATTATGTAACTGGACAAGCTTTCAGGCTGCTACATCCAAAGCAATGTTAGAAGCTTACTGTGTTAAGCCCTTTATGTAACTGACTACTGCTGAATTCTTTTTGCCACATTGCAGAATAGCAGGTCCTAATATCCATTCCAAAATGCTTAAAAGACTTTAAAACACTTAGAAGTTCATCAAATACCTTGACACATACTATGTGACTACACAACGACTTTGAAATAGGTTAGGCTTGCCAATAGATTTTGTTTAGGGAGAAAGGGTGTCTAAGAAATATTTGCGCCCCCCCTTAAAAAAATGTATTTATATATATTTTTTCTTTTCTTTTCTTTTTGGAAAGGTGTCCTTTCAAAATGGATGCCGTCACGGGAATTAGAGGACGCCATCGGGTAAAAAATAATAATAATATAGCACTAAAATAAGCAAATTAAAGAGGATTAAAGAATGTGTGGGATGGTGAAAAAATCTTTACACAATGAAAATGAATTGCAAACTTTGAAATATAAACAACACCAGAATTAAAGAATAAAGACAAAAAAGAAGTAAAAAATGCAATATGAATAAGAGATTATCCTAAAATCACAAGAGTAAACTGAATATGATATTGGTTAAAATGACGTTTTTATTTTTTTTTCATTTCATTTACCCCTTTTCTATTTCATTTCTCTCATATCTTATCTACTTAATTTATCTGGTCCATATCTAGTGTTGTTTTTTTTCTTTATTTCATTTGTTTTAAGCTCTATTTCCTAGGTTTTCATCCTTTTTCTTTATTCATTGGTTCCGTATACGAATTAACTTTTCTTACAAATTAGAATATCTTTATCGTTCATTGTTTCGTCTATTTGTTTATTTCCTTTACATCAATTTTACGATTTTGTATATTCTCATACCTCGACTTACATATTTATTTTCAATATTCATTTCTATATTTTTTCTTGACCCATTTTAATAGTTATATTAATGCTTATACTATTACATTTATTTTTTTCTGTGCTGTTATTCTCCTCTTGAATTTTACTGTTTTTTGTACATTTCTTGTATATTTCGTTATCCTGTTTTTTCATATCTCGTTTTTTCGGTTATATCCCGTTTCAATTCGTATTGTTATTGCTACCTTTATTTTTTCTGTGCTGTTATTCTCCTCCCGAATTTTACTGTTTTTTGTACATTTCTTGTATATTTCGTTATCTTCTGTTTTTTTCATATCTCGTTGTTTTTTTGGTTATACCCCGTTTCAGTTCGTATTGTTATTGGCATTCACGTGTTACTATTTGCGGCACTGCACTTATCGCCGCTCCTCCTTCACTGTTATATATCGCAGCGCCCCCCCCCTCTCCCCCTTCGAAATTACCGGGTAAATAAGAATTCGTAAATGTTTATGTTGCATTGTGCGTGGTGGGAGAGAAAGAAAGGAAGAGAGAGAGAGAGAGAAGGAGGGGGAGAGGGGGGGAAGAGAGAGGGAGAGAGAGAGAAGAGAGAAAATAAGGAGAAAGGGAAAGAATGTAAGAAAGAGGGAGAAGGGTGGGAGGAGAAGGAGAAGGGACGGAAAGAGGGGGAAGGAGAAAGAGACATCAAAAAAGAGAGAAAGAAAGAGAGACAGAAACAAATACAAACAGACAACAAAAAAAACTGTTCAACTGAACACTTACTTCCGGTCACGAAGGTCAAACTGCACTGGCTGAGGCAGGTCGTTCTCAGGTCTTCAAGTTATATGGTCATGTCTGATTACTTGGTGGTCTTGGGCGGTCGTTGGCTAATGGCTATGTTTTGGTTTTCTCTCTCTCTCTCTCTCTCTCTCTCTCTCTCTCTCTCTCTCTCTCTCTCTCTCTCTCTCTCTCTCTCTCTCTCTCTCCCTCCCTCCCTCCCTCCCTCCCTATCAATTTATTTATCTGTATCTATCACTTTATCTATCTGTCTGTCAGTATATTTATATCTTACTATCTATCTCTTAGCATGTCTATCTGTCTTTCTGTTATTCATACTTTTGTATGTAAATGCATACACCTTCAAACACACACACACACACACACACACACACACACACACACACACACACACACACACACACACACACACACACACACACACACACACACACACACACACACATATATATATATATATATATATATATATATATATATATATATATATATATATATATATTGTGTGTGTTTGCGAGCATATGTGTTCCAAATAGGCAAAGAAATAGAGTTATCCCACACCGAATCTCTCAATCTCAGCCTGGTTAGTTATCCATACATCTTCCCCGTCTTCTCTCCCTCCTCCTCTATTGTAATCTATCTCGGTCTAAATTTACGCCGCCGACATAGCTGGAGGCGCCGTTGCTTTTTCTGTACATCAATTCACGAGATCGAGTGATATCAGGTAACGGTGACAGAGTTGCCAGAGGCTCGATAACGCGCGACGGCTACGGTATCGACGAAATCTCGACGACGGCGCGAAAATATTCCTTTACACAATGGCCTCCTTCAACCTTCACCTCTTGCTGGAATTATTATCATTTTTTCCTTTCTTACGAGCGTATTCTTTTTCTTCCTTAGCCTATAATGGCCGTGGTGATAATCCGTAAAATAAGAAATAGGGAACGAGCCACTTACGGAGAAGCGGCCAATACCTTTCCGCAATTTGGGGCCATTACGTCAGCGCCTCCAAAATATACACTCTTTCTCTCCCTCCGCCTTCTCCGTCTTCTTCTTTCTTTCTCATTTTGCTCTTTGGTTGATTTCTCGTTTGCTCTCTCGTCCTGTCTTTCCTTTCTCCTTTTTTTTTTTCTATTCTCGTGTTTCTTTCGTCAAAGTCCTTGTTCTCCTTATTTTTTCCGACTTCCTTTTCTTTTTTGTTTATCCAATTTTCCTCTTTTATTCTTTTCTATTTTTTTCTTATATTCCTCTCTTGTTCTTCGTATCCCACCTTTTCCGTACACATCACACATTCTTCTTTTAATTCTTATTTTAGTTTTTATCCTTCATTGTTTTCTTTTCTTTCTTTCTTTCTTTTATTCTTTCGCCTTCCTCTATTCACAAAATTATTTCCCTCAGCTTATCATTTCTCTCTATATTTTGCTGTTTCCTCGTTATTTCCCCCTCCTCTTCTCTGCTAAACATCCTTTTCCTCTTTCTTCCTCGGCAATATACAATCACACAACATAAACAATAATCAGTAAAATCATACAACATACATGATAGTCAGTAACCACGTGCGGGCATGCATGTGCTTGCGTATGTTTGTATGTGTGTGCTAGAATGTAATGTACGAGTATGTGTACGTACGTATGCGCGCGTGTTACAGTGTCTGTAATTTCTCTAAGATGACTTTTATTCTATTCACTCCACCCCTTCCTCTTCTTCCTCCTACTCTCTTCTTTTCTCTTTTATTCTCTCTTTCTCTTTAATTATTCACTTCTTTCTTCTCCTCTTTAAGTTAAAGTATTACCGTGTTATTGTATCTGTAATTTATCTGAGATGATTTTTATTTTATTCACCCCACCCCTTCCTCTTCCTCCTCCTTCTCCTCCTCCTCCTCCTCCTTCTCCTCCTCCTCCTCCTCCTCCTCCTTCTCCTCCTCCTCCTCCTCCTCCTTCTCCTCCTTCTTCTCCTTCTTCTTCTTTTTCTTCTTCTTCTTCTCCTCTTCTTTCTCCTCCTCCTCCTCTTCTTCTTCATCCTCCTCCTCCTCCTCCTCCTCCTCCTCCTCCTCCTTCTACTCTCTCCTCTCTTTTAATTCTCTCTTCCTCTTTATTTATTCACTTCTTTCTTCCCTTCTTCAAATTGAAAGTATTGTTTACGTTGTCGGAAGAACACAGTCACTCATTCATACTTTTATATATATGTTTTATGGCGGAGTTTAACAGTGTACTAGCTGTCGCCTCCTTGAGTTATGAGGGCCAATTTGACTGTCTCATAACATGCGGCTAAACAAACATACATACATACATACGTTGGTAACCGCGAGAAGTACTTTCTGGGGATGAATTTGTGATTGGTATGGGCGGGATTTGTGTTGATTTTACGGTCGTTGTTATAGTTGTGATAAGGATGATGATAAGGATAATGATTGTGATAAGTAATGATAGTAATAATGATTATTGATATACTAAAGGATTATTAATATGATAAAAGTAATATTAATGATTGTAATAAGTAATGATAGTAATAATGATTATTGATATACTAAAGGATTATTAATATAATAAAATTAATATTAATGATTGTAATAAGTAATGATAATAGTGATGATTATTATTATACCTTTTATTACAATTATGATATCATTATTATTGAATTTTTTATTTCATTATTGTTACTATTGTTATTGTGTTTGCCACGTTCTATATTATTATTATTATTATCATTATCAAGATTATCGTGATTATTATAACAATTATTATTATTATCAACATTATAATTACTATCATCATCATTAGCATTACAATTATAACTATTATGATTACCATTTTTATTATTATCATTATCTTTATTTTTATATTTAATTTTTATCATTATCATTATTTTTATTCTTTTTATCATCATCGTTTTTATATCATTGTTGTTATTATAATTGTTGTATTTTTTTGTCATTATCATTTTCACTCCCATTACCATTATCATTAACTTGTTATCATTGTTACTATTATTATTATTATTATTATTATTATTATTATTATTATTATTATTATTATTATTATTATTATTATTATTATTATTATTATTATTATTATAAAAATAATTAAAATGATTAGTGCCATTGTTGTTGTTATTTTTCTAATCATCATCATTATCATTGCTGCTGCTGCTATCATTATTATAGTTATTTGTCATTATTCTTTTTTTACCCGTTACTTATTTAGAAATCATTTTATGAATAATGAGTAAGAGGATAATTTTACTAAGTAGGTATATTGTTAATTAGTGAATGTAGCCGGGAACTGCGTTTAATAAAACAAGATGGAAAACATTATCATTTAGACAATTAATACAATTTCTTTGACCTGAACAAATTAAAGGGATTAGATAAATATCCTTATGTTTTCTGTTATTTTTCTGCAGCTGTCTCTCTTTGCATGTTGTTCTCGATCTGCCTGTCTGTCTGTCTGTCTGTCTGTCTCTCTCTCTCTCTCTCTCTCTCTCTCTCTCTCTCTCTCTCTCCTATATCTCTCTCCTCTCTCTCTCTCTCTCTCTCTCTCTCTCTCTCTCTCATTCTGTCTATCTATCTCTCACTCTTTCTCTTTCTTTCCCTTTCCTTCTTTTCCATTATCTCCCAACTCCTCTTGTTTTTCATTTCCATTTTCCTCTTCCTTTTCCCTCTCTCTCTCTCACACACACACACTATCTCTTTTAGCCTTGTATTTCTTTTACTTTTTGTGTATGATGGTTTGTGTATGCAGCATGTTTTTTTTTGATAATTAATTTCATAATCATTTCATCATCTTAATGCGATTTCATCTATAATCTAATTCTATTTATAATATTTCATTATTCATAGTCTTATCTTCATGTCATTTGATAATCTATTTTAGACTTTCCCTTACACGTATACTTAGTGTTTGTCTGTGCGTGTATGTGTAAGTTACGTCAGTTTGTGATTCCTAGTTCGCATAGTATATATGAATAAGTTCATGAGTACAGACGGGAAAGTTAATAGTTCCACAGGACGACGTATTTCTATTATTACTCCTATTATATTATATTATTATGTTATAGTATTACTCCTATTGGATTCAGACGAAACGCAAAATGAGAATACGCGGGTGTTAGCTGAAATTAAGAATTTTGGCACTTCTTTTCTGTGGGGGGGCTGTTGGTTGTGTGTGTGTGTGTGTGTGTGCGTGTGTGTGTGTGTGTGTGTGTGTGTGTGTGTGTGTGTGTGTGTGTGTGTGTGTGTGTGTGTGTGTGTGTGTGTGTGTGTGTGTGTGTGTGTGTGTGAATGTAAGCGGGTATGTATGTTCGAGTGTTTTTTATTCTGCTTTTTTGTATGTGTTTATGCATGTCTTTAGGTCTACGTACGTGCAAGCATGCATATGTACCTACACGTGCGCGTATATGCATACCTTCGTACCTGTGCGTTTACGTGTAGGTACTTGTATACAATGTATAGATACTATAACTATACGATTAATCTACCAATTACACAAAAAATAACCAAAAATTACATATGTTTTGGCTCTCTCTGCAGCCCCATTAAGCCACAAAATAATTGATTCCACCAGGATGCACTTAAGCCATAAACTCTTTGAAATGTTAGTCATCTTGGCGCTTCCTAAAGATGAGGAATCGATGATTTCATATTACAGAAATAGCTGTCATTAGGATAGAGGCGGGGATCGGAGAGAGAGAAAGACAGAAAAAATGGGAAGAGGGGGAGGGAGAGAGAGAGCAGAGAGAGGAGAGAGAAAGAGAGATAGAGACAGAGAGAGACAATGGGAAGAGGGAGAGAGAGAGAGACAGACAGAGAGAAAATCGGAAGAGGGGGGGGGGGAGGGATAGAGAGAGAGAGAGAGAGAGAGAGAGAGAGAGAGGAGAAAGAGAGAGAGAGAGAGAGAGAGAGAGAGAGAGAGAGAGAGAGGGAGGGAGAGAGAGAGAGAGAGAGGAGAGAGAGAGAGAGAGAGAGAGAGAGAGAGAGAGAGAGAGAGAGAGAGAGAGAGAGAGAAAGAGAGAAAGAGAGAAAAGGGGAAGAGGGAGAGAGAGAGAGAGATAGACAGAGACTGGGAGAGAGAGAGAGAGAAAGAGAGAGAAAAAAGAGAGAGCGAAGAGAGAGAAAAAAAATAGACAGAGAGAAAAAAAAGAGAGAGCGAAGAGAGAAAAAAAAATCACAAACACATTTTGCTTAAAATCACAGTCTCCAAAGTCATTTTTCATTCCTCGACAACTTCAAGTCTTAATCGACCAAGTCTGAACAACAGGAGTTCTCAGAGCTGAACTTTTAATGGCCGAGGAGTTCATATCCAGAAATCTTTGTGTTCGAGTCGCGGCCAAAAGGAGAAAGACTTTAGAAGGACGAGTGTGATATCGCGTCTCAATAGGACGTTTTATGCGTTGTTTGTATCAAGACTTGGTATGTGGTTCTGATCTTCGGGCGTGTCAATATGTTGTCTTACTTCTCGTATCAAGACTTGGTATGTGGTTCTGATAGTCTGGCGTGTCAATATGTTGTCTTACTTCTCGTATCAAGACTTGGTATGTGGTTCTGATAGTCTGGCGCGTCAATATGTTGTCTTACTTCTCGTATCAAGACTTGGTATGTGGTTCTGATAGTCTGGAGCGTCAATATGTTGTCTTACTTCTCGTATCAAGACTTGGTATGTGGTTCTGATCTTCGGGCGTGTCAATATGTGGCCTTACTCCTTGTATCAAGACTTGGTATGTGGTTCTGATAGTCTGGAGCGTCAATATGTTGTCTTACTTCTCGTATCAAGACTTGGTATGTGGTTCTGATAGTCTGGCGTGTCAATATGTTGTCTTACTTCTCGTATCAAGACTTGGTATGTGGTTCTGATAGTCTGGCGTGTCAATATGTTGTCTTACTTCTCGTATCAAGACTTGGTATGTGGTTCTGATCTTCGGGCGTGTCAATATGTTGCCTTACTCCTTGTATCAAGACTTGGTATGTGGTTCTGATAGTCTGGAGCGTCAATATGTTGTCTTACTTCTCGTATCAAGACTTGGTATGTGGTTCTGATAGTCTGGCGTGTCAATATGTTGTCTTACTTCTCGTATCAAGACTTGGTATGTGGTTCTGATAGTCTGGCGTGTCAATATGTTGCCCTACTTCTCGTATCAAGACTTGGTATGTGGTTCTGATCTTCGGGCGTGTCAATATGTGGCCTTACTTCTCGTATCAAGACTTGGTATGTGGTTCTGATAGTCTGGCGTGTCTATATGTGGCCTTACTCCTTGTATCAAGACTTGGTATGTGGTTCTGATCTTCGGGCGCGTCAATATGTTGTCTTACTCCTTGTATCAAGACTTGGTATGTGGTTCTGATAGTCTGGCGTGTCAATATGTTGTCTTACTTCTCGTATCAAGACTTGGTATGTGGTTCTGATAGTCTGGCGTGTCTATATGTGGCCTTACTCCTTGTATCAAGACTTGGTATGTGGTTCTGATCTTCGGGCGCGTCAATATGTTGTCTTACTCCTTGTATCAAGACTTGGTATGTGGTTCTGATAGTCTGGCGTGTCAATATGTTGTCTTACTCCTTGTATCAAGACTTGGTATGTGGTTCTGATAGTCTGGCGTGTCAGTATGTTGCCTTACTCCTTGTATCAAGACTTGGTATGTGGTTCTGATCTTCGGGCGTGTCAATATGTTGTCTTACTTCTCGTATCAAGACTTGGTATGTGGTTTTGATAGTCTGGCGCGTCAATATGTTGCCTTACTCCTTGTATCAAGACTTGGTATGTGGTTCTGATAGTCTGGCGTGTCAGTATGTGGTCTTACTCCTTGTATCAAGACTTGGTATGTGGTTCTGATAGTCTGGCGTGTCAATATGTGGCCTTACTTCTCGTATCAAGACTTGGTATGTGGTTCTGATAGTCTGGCGTGTCAATATGTGGCCTTACTTCTCGTATCAAGACTTGGTATGTGGTTCTGATAGTCTAGCGTGTCAATATGTGGCCTTACTTCTCGTATCAAGACTTGGTATGTGGTTTTGATAGTCTGGCGCGTCAATATGTGGCCTTACTCCTAGTATCAAGACTTGGTATGTGGTTCTGATAGTCTGGCGTGTCAATATGTTGTCTTACTTCTCGTATCAAGATTTGGTATGTGGTTCTGATCTTCGGGCGTGTCAGTGTGTTGTCTTACTCCTTGTATCAAGACTTGGTATGTGGTTCTGATAGTCTGGCGTGTCAATATGTTGTCTTACTCCTTGTATCAAGACTTGGTATGTGGTTCTGATAGTCTGGCGTGTCAATATGTTGTCTTACTCCTTGTATCAAGACTTGGTATGTGGTTCTGATAGTCTGGCGTGTCAATATGTTGTCTTACTCCTTGTATCAAGACTTGGTATGTGGTTCTGATAGTCTGGCGTGTCAATATGTGGCCTTACTTCTCGTATCAAGACTTGGTATGTGGTTCTGATAGTCTGGCGTGTCAATATGTTGTCTTACTCCTTGTATCAAGCCTTGGTATGTGGTTCTGATAGTCTGGCGTGTCAATATGTGGCCTTACTTCTCGTATCAAGACTTGGTATGTGGTTCTGATAGTCTGGCGTGTCAATATGTTGTCTTACTCCTTGTATCAAGACTTGGTATGTGGTTCTGATAGTCTGTCGTGTCAATATGTGGCCTTACTTCTCGTATCAAGACTTGGTATGTGGTTCTGATAGTCTGGCGTGTCAATATGTTGTCTTACTCCTTGTATCAAGACTTGGTATGTGGTTCTGATAGTCTGTCGTGTCAATATGTGGCCTTACTTCTCGTATCAAGACTTGGTATGTGGTTCTGATAGTCTGGCGTGTCAATATGTTGTCTTACTTCTCGTATCAAGACTTGGTATGTGGTTCTGATCTTCTGACGTCACAATAGGTTGTTTTATATGCTGCTTTATATCAAAGTTTTACATTTTGATATTTTGGCGTCTCAATAGCTCGTTTCATTTGTTGCTTGTATCAAGGCTGCTGATAGGCAATTATGTATTGCTTTTGTATCAAGACTCTTGATAACTAACTATATTCTGGGTGTATTTGTTGTAGTTTTGGATCTGTTATTCCACGTGTGTTAAAATCCTTGGCTGGCGCTTGTTCAGTAACTAATTGACAGTTTGATGATTTGGTGACGTACGAAGATAGCAATGATAATGATGATGATTATTATGATGATATTAGTAATAGTTATCATAAGGATGATGATGATAATAATGATGGATTTGTTTTTATC
This sequence comes from Penaeus vannamei, assembly GCF_042767895.1. Lineage (NCBI taxonomy): Eukaryota > Metazoa > Arthropoda > Malacostraca > Decapoda > Penaeidae > Penaeus > Penaeus vannamei. The sequence goes on from NC_091578.1 coordinate 9,769,564, forward strand.
GAAATTGAATTATAGTTATGATCAAGAAAATCAAACCATTTAAATAGGTATCGTCTATGCTGTTGTTTGTATCAATATCTCAAACCCCGATTCATGTCATTTAAAATAAGGAAAATCTATCAACTAAAGCTAATAATAGGATGTAAGATAAACGCACTTTTCTGCCAATGCTTCATCAATATCCTCTATTGGGATCTGAAATTTAAAGAAAAAATCAGACCACAAGAGGCGGGTACTAAAACTAACTCAAAAGAAAAAAGAAGATAAAGAAGAAGAAAAAAAAAGTTTTCATTTTTTTTTTTTTTTTTTTTTTTTTTTTTTTTTTTTTTTAGATATTCAGAGTACACTTTCTTTTCTCTGTGGAGTTCGTACTCCGTATCGGGGAAAGATAGCAAATCTGGCCAGCTCTTCACCTTCCTCAAAAGAAGGAAGAGGAAGAGAGGAAGATAAGCGCAGGGAGAGGAGATGGAAAGGAAAGGAGAGAGAATTTAGCAAGAGAGAAAGATAAGCGCAGGGAGAGGCGATGGAAAGGAAAGGAGAGAGAAAATAGCAAGAGAGAAAGATAAGCGCAGGGAGAGGAGATGGGAAGGAAAGGAGAGAGAGAGAGAAAACGAAAAGTAAAGGAAAGGAGAACATTTAATAAAAGGGAAAAAATAGATCTTCGTTCTCTACAAAGTTCGTAAATATATGGACACTATATTATTAATTTAGATAAAACTTTCTGCCTTCATTGTCCATAATCTAAATTTTTAAAGATGTGTTTACCATTGTCTTTGGTAGAGGTTTACTTTTGCCAAGGTTTCATCCTTATTACCAGTATGTGCATATATACATTCATCCATGTATATTAGTGTGTACATGGTCCTCTAATACCAAGGGAAAGTGTGGGCCCGGGGAAATAGGATGACTTTTAGCCTCGTTTTTTGGCACTTATCGCAAACTTCATCTCTATCTATATCTATCTCTCTTTCTCATTCTCTTCCTTTCCCTTTTCTGCTCTTTCTTTCTCTCCTCTTCTTTTTATTTCATTCAGAGTAATTAAACATCATTTGAATATTCATGAAGAGTTCTATGTGACGGTCCATTACTTATATCCTTTTCACTATAAATCTATTCAAAATTCTATGAATTGATTAAAAATTCTATACATTCATTCAAAATTCTGTAAATTCATTCAAAATTCTATAAATTCATTTAAAATTCTATAGATTAATTTAAAAATCATTCATATCCATCCAAACAACCAATACAGTGCATGTTTCTTGAACTCCCTCCGAGTTGTATTCCTGAGCAGTAAAGGTCCTTATACAGTGTACTGCAGACGGTCTATGTTAATACTATATACGACGGGAGACAAAACAGTGCCTTGTCGATACCTTGGCACAAAACTCGCTTTACACAAAATAAATGTATTGATTTTCTGTCAGTATTCTATTAATGGTATATGCTGTATACATATATACTATATACTATGCATATCCGAAATGAGTAAACATTTTGTGTATATTGGTGTTTATGCGACTATACAATTCAGGCAATATTATATACTCTATAAATATCGGTATATCATGTTTACAAAATCACGGGAAACAGAGACCTAATGTTTGGTCCACCAGTCGGAGCCATGCTCTCTTGAGGATGAGTGTGTGTGTGTGTGTGTGTGTGTGTGTGTGTGTGTGTGTGTGCGTGTGTGTGTGTGTGTGTGCGTGTGTGTGTGTGTGTGTGTGTGGCTGCGTGCATGTATGTCTATTTATATCTAAAATGAGTGTTTGTGTGTGTGCGTGCGTGCGTGTGTGATGGCGTGCGTGCGTGTGTGATGTCGTGCGCGCGTGCATGTGTGTGTGTGAGTGTGCGTGCGTGCATGTATGTCTATCTATATCTAAAATAAGTGTGTGTGTGTATGTGTCTTTTAACCCTGGAAAAATAAACTTGAACCACACACCCCATCCAACCGACCCACGTACACCACCACCTCCTCCTCCACCTACCTCCTCCTCTACCTCCCTCCTCCTCCACCTCTCTCCTCCTCCACCTCCCTCCTCCTCCACCTCCCTCCTCCTCCACCTCCCTCC
>NC_091578.1:9781635-9796635 GCF_042767895.1 Penaeus vannamei
CTTTCCTATTCCTTCGTTCGCTCGCTCGCCGGACGGACGGACGACGGGACGCGAAACCCCGACAACCCGATTCGCTCCCGCTGCCAGTACTTCTCTGGCGTCCGACGGGGAGAGACGCACGCTCTCCGCTCTCGCTTCGTCTGACTTGTGTGTGTACCGCGCTCACTGATTTTGTCGCCGTGTTCCTTTCTGTGGGATTGGCTTAGGAAAAGAATAGATTAGATTGGAAAATTCTCCTCAGCAGCGACTCAATCGGTGGCTTCGTCGTATACTTTTGAGATTAGTGTGTGATTTGTGGCGTGTTTATTTTCCTTTTTTTCTCCCCAAAATTCTGTAGTGGAGTTCCTGGCGATGCGCTGAGAGAGAGAGAGAAAGAAGCAGTTCAAGAAACGCAAATAATTTTTACATTAATTTTTTTCATTCTGTGTTTTTTAAACAAGAATTTTCTTTTAAAAAGTCATAAAATGAGCGTGGAGGAGCTCTCTCGTTGCTGAAGTGTGTGGAGTGAGGTTCCCATGTGTAAAAAGCCTATAGTTGCCACACACACGTTCCTCATCTACCTGCATGTTGCCCGGCGTGCTGTCAGTGAATTGTGAGGTTTCCAGACACGGGTTTCACGCTGCAACCCGGAGAACAGATTTCCGAAAACAGAATTAGAGACCGCGACCTCCGAAAAGAGGGAAATGCTTGGGAACCAGACACGGGTACTCCGGCAGATGTGAACGAGGCTTGTGTTTTCACTCTTTCACCGGAATTAAATCAGTGTTGTAAAACAGCGAAGGTGAAAAGTCCCGAGATAACGATTCAATAAAAACAAAAGAAAACAAAACCAGAAAACACGTGGCAATACCAAAAACAAAAACGAACAACGAGATAAACCAAAAGCAACCCGAACAGAGTGACACCAGAAAGAAAACGGAAGAGAAAAACAACACAAAAAGTAAATAAGAAACGGCATCCGAATTGTAAACATCGCCCGGCGCGAATAAGGCCAACCCACCAGCGACAACGGGCTAACCCCCAACCCCTCGCCTTCCATTGATATCATCTCATTAAAGGTAAGCCCAGGTGTCAGAGTACTCTCGAATCTCCCGCCCGATTCAGAGGAGTCGGTCGGTTAAATAACTTTATGAGGTGAGCACACATTAAAGCCACTTTTATTCGGGTGTGCGTTCCAGCCGGGGAGTTGTTTGACTTGGGAGTAATTAAATATTCCTTTTTATACAAGTAATCTTGTTAAATATTGCCTCTTATTGAAGAAATCTGGCTTTGCGCGTATTTACTAAAATCGTGGCGGGTAATTGACGTTAATATTGTAATGAAATCAAACACGCGCGTTGAAGTTAGGATTATAAATATTTGTTAGGTCATTTAAAAATGTCACGGGTGTAGACGATGTGCTTATATATATATATATATATATATATATATATATATATATATATATATATATATATATAAAATATGTATGGCTGTATCTATATCTATGCACATAGGCCTTTTTATAATATAAATATATATTCATACATACACATATAGACTCACATACGTACATATATACACGTACATACACATACCTACACACACACACACACACACACACACACACACACACACACACACACACACACACACACACACACACACACACACACACACACTCACTCACTCACTCACTCACTCACTCACTCACTCACTCACTCACTCACTCACTCACTCACTTACTCACTCACTCACTCACTCACTCAGAATGAAGGCCTATGTACACATGTATGAATGTATTAGTTTGACTGTACACACACGATAGGGATATATTTTTTATATGAACATATATTTATGATATATTAGTGATGTAGTATTCATAATACATTAGTAATGCATTTGTAATATATTTGTAATGCAGTGTTTATAATAGATTTATAATGTAATATGTATAATATATTTGTAATATAGTGTTATGATATATTTGTAATCTAATCTGTATAATATATTTGTGATGTATGTCGTGCACACATGTCAGTTTAAAGGCAAGGCATTCGGCGACGTCGGACCCTGGGATAAGGTCGAAATTCCCGCGGGGTTTGGTTAAGACGGGGAGGCGGGGGGGAGGGGGGGGGTTAAGCCCGTGAAATACAGTCGGGATAAACAACTTGATATGGATTATTGCTAAGACATACTTTACTGTTATTGTTTGTAAATAAATCCATGAGCGCTTGGCTGGCATGTGGGCTTAATGTATATTTTTTTACGTATTTATGTATTGTTTTTATTTTTATTATTTATTTCTATAATTATTATTATTATTTTTTACTATCAAATGAATTGTTTTCAGTTAGCGATGTATTTTTATGACTGTGTCCCATTATTATTTTATGCAATGTGTAGTTCCATTATCAAATATACGTTAGAACAACTTTTGTGTAGAATAATGAGCGGGAATTCAGAATTTCTTCAGCAATAAACTGTTATCAACTTATTTTGACAACTCATTCAACTTTTCGGAGCACAGTTTTATCGATGTCAATGTTACTGATTCATGTGATTTATTTAAGGTGCGAAAAAGTTATATAGTCTATAAAAAAAAAAGTTACATAAAATTTCTTTTTCAAAATGTGGTAATTGTTAAATCGCTAGGATGCAAATATTTTTATTTGTAATATTGCTAGGAGAACAAAGGTATGCAATATTCTGTCATATATAAGCTCCCATTTTAAGTTTCGTTTAATTATTCGGACGTCAGAACTGTAGTCATCGTTTTAACTTGCATTTGCGGATTAGTATATTCCGTGCACGAATAGGTATTGAACATAAGGCCACTCATGTTCATGTTTTTTCTGTACTATTATCTGAGATTACTTTCTCGGCATTTTTTTATTTCCGTACTCATTTTTCCAGTCATATGGAAGAGGATTTAAAAAACAATAAAAGATAAACATAAAGGCAGCAGCCAACCAGCCAGACAGCCAGACAGACAGCCAGACAGACAGCCAACACCTTGTACCTAGGTCTATATAACCAAGCTTGCGCCCGCCGAGCTCCACTCCCAGAGATTCCTTACTTAATTTTACTCTTCCCGGTCACCGGTTTCTCAAATAACATGCTCGGCGTCGCTGGGTAAACTAGAGCCTGGGTTCTGTATACACGTCCTCGCACCAACATCGACTTGTTTTTATCACTCACTCACCTTTGGCTAGTGTTACCCGGGGATGTCTGCACTTAGAGGGACAGCTGTGGACGGGCGTGCGAATACAAACAGGTGAGAAGGGGAAGAAAAGGGGGAGGGGATGGATTGGGCGAAGAAGGGGAGTGGGAGAGGTGGAGGGGGATAGATAGATCGAAAGAGTGGGTGAAGGAATGTGTGTGAGAGAGAGAGAGGGACAGATATAAAAGGAAAGGTGGGGGGAGGAGAGTGGGTATGGCGGGGGGATGGAAAGCAGGAGGGAGAAAAAGAAGAGGAGTAGATTGATTGATAGAGAAATAGATAGGTAAGATATATAGATAGATAAATAGATAGATAGGTATGCAGACGGATATGGAGACAAATAAATAGATAAACGGAGACGAAGAAGGTGAAGAGGAAGAAGACAAACAAATAGATAGACGGAGACGAAGAAGGTGAAGAGGAAGAAGAAGGAGAGAGAGAGAGAGAGAGAGAGAGAGAGAGAGAGACAGAGAGAGAGAGAGAGAGAGAGAGAGAGAGAGAGAGAGAGAGAGAGAGAGAGAGAGAGAGGGAGAGAGAGAGAGAGAGAAGGAGTGGGGACAGCAGCGAAATGTATAGAAAAAAAAACTAAATAGATTGTGTAATACGTCCAGTGTTTTGCAAGACCTTACCAAAACAAGAAAACTTCTAATCCCCACTCCCCTTTCTCCCCCCCCCCCCCCCCACGCCTTGAACCTCCGACCTACCCTTTTCCTCCCCTCGCATGAACCCCTCCACGCCCTCGCAATACCCTTTCCCCAACCTCCTGCCTCACCCCCATCCTCTAAGTCACACCTATCTCCAACCCGTACCCTTTGGTCACCCTACCCTACCTCAGCCCCAATTCCATCCCCAACCTGTCCCAAACCCCGGCCCTAACCCTCTACCTTTTGCATTGCCTCCCCAACCTCCTGAGACCCAACTTCCCTAAACTAACCCTTACCCCGATCCCAAAGTCCCCAACCCCTATCCTTTGCTCACCTTCCTCATCCTCAACTACCCCACCTATCCGCTACCCTAGGTCCCAACCCCCAACCTCCACCTGTCCCCAATCCCCACCTGTCATCAATCTCTGCCACCTATCCCCAACTCACAGCTGTTCTAACCCCTTACCCTGTGATCACTCCCCAGCACCTCCACCCACCCCACTCCCCACTCCCTCTCCTCCACCCACCCTCTCCCTACCCCTCATCCTCCCCCTCCCCCACCCCCCTCCGCTATACATTGCCGGCCGGTCCCTCCTTTTAAACGGACGAGCGCCATGTGTGAGACGACCTCGCTAAATAATCAGGGAGCATTTCAATCCCCAAGCTTTTGATGCGAGTCCCCAGTGCGCTCTTCTCTTTCTCTTTCTCTTTCTCTTTCTCTATGTCTCGCTCTCTTTATCCCTCTGTCTCTCGGTTTCTCTTTTCTCTTTTCTCTCTCTCTCTCTCTCTCTCTCTCTCTCTCTCTCTCTCTCTCTCTCTCTCTCTCTCTCTCTCTCTCTCTCTCTCTCTCTCTCTCTCTCTCTCTCTCTCTTTCTCTCTTTCTCTCTTTCTCTCTCTCTCTCTCTCTTACTATTATTATTATTGTTATTTTTATTATTATAATCATTAATATTATCACTATTACTATTATAATTATAATGATTATTATATTTATTGCTATTATTTTATTATTATTATTATTATTATTATTATAATAATAATAATTATTATTATTGGTATTGTTGTTGTTGTTGTTGTTATTATTATTATTTTTATTATTACTGTTAATGTCATTGCAATGTTGTTATTGATTCACGTTTTTAGTTGCGAAATAGAAACATTCCATTCATCCTTCGCTTTCCATTTTGCAAAGTGGGCACGACTGCATTCGATAAGAAAGAGAGAAAGAAGAGGAAAAAGAGAAAAAGGGAAAAATGGACAGAAAAAAGGGGAAGAAAAAAGAGAGAGAAAACTGCGAAGACTGTATTGATCGTTAAATTATTGCGATTTCAAGATTCCTTGTGAAGAGTGTAATGAAACTCCGGGGCGGATTTTCTCTCTCTCTCTCTCTCTCTCTCTCTCTCTCTCTCTCTCTCTCTCTCTCTCTCTCTCTCTCTCTCTCTCTCTCTCTCTCTCTCTCTCTCTCCTTTCTCTCTCTTTTGTTTGTTACTATTGTCTCTCTTCTTTCCTTCTTCATTCTTATTTTCTATTTCATACTCCCAGTCTTTCACACCTCCTCCCTGTCTTGTCTTCTCCTTCCTCCCTCCTTCCCTCTTCTTTCTTCCCTTCCCTCCTTTTTCCTCCCCCTCTCCCACACTCCCTTTCCCCCCACTCCCCTGCCTTCCACACTTTCCTCTCGGGCCTTCACCTTCCCCTCCTTGCACTCCCTCCCTCCCCACACTTCTCTTCCTCTCGCCTTCCCTTCCCCTGTTGCATTCTCCCCCTTACTTCCTCATCAACACCCTGCCCTCCCCTTCCGTCCCTTCCCTCCTCCTCTTCCCCTGACGCCCCTTCCTCACTCTCGCTCTCTTTCCACTGGCAGAAACTGCTGTTTTAGACTCACAGGGAATGACACCCCCCCCCCCCCTGTCCCCCAAGGGCTGGAAGTCTGGCCATCGTGAAAGTGGGGTTGTAGAAAGTCGAGGTGCTCATTCTCTCTCTCTCTCTCTCTCTCTCTCTCTCTCCTCTCTCTCTCTCTCTCTCTCTTTCTCTCTCTCTCTCTCTCTCTCTCTCTCTCTCTCTCTGTCTCTCTCTCTCTCTCTCTCTCTCTCTCTCTCTCTCTCTCTCTCTCTCTCTCGCTCTCGTGTCTGTCTCTCTCTCTCCCCCTCTCTCTCTCCCTTTCCCCCTCCCCCTCTCTCTCTCTCTCTCTCTCTCTCTCTCTCTCTCTCTCTCTCTCTCTCTCTCTCTCTCTCTCTCTCTCTCTCGCTCTCTCTCGCTCTCTCGCTTCCCCCTCTCTCTCTCTCTCTCTCTCTCTCTCTCTCTCTCTCTCTCTCTCTTCTCTCTCTCTCTCTCTCTCTCTCTCTCTCTCTCTCTCCTAATCTCCCTCTTTCCCTTCCTAATCTCCTCATCCCCCCTCTTCTCGTCCCCTTCAGCTCCAGCTCCCCCTTTCGCAAAGTCCCAGAAAGGAAAACAAAGTCACAGAGGAAAGGAAACATCTGGAAAAGCCCGATTGTTTATTAATATTTTGATTATGGTATCAGAAGGAAGAGGAGGAGGAAGGGGAGAAGAAATGACAAGAAGAGGATGAAGAAGAGGAATAGCAATTATAAAGATAATGATAGAGATGGGCATGGTATTGATAATTAACCTACGATATAGTAGCAGTGATGATGATAAATAGCAAATGAAGTAAACCGAATCAAGATAAACTAAAATAGAACGAATACAGGAATAAAGAAAATAAATAAATAAATAAAAAAGTAAATAAATGATTAAAAAAATAAAGAAAAGTAAATAAAAAAATATAACAATAAAACAAAAACAACCAAGAAGGGGAAGGAGCCGCTGTCGCTAGAACGAATACAGGAATAAAGAAAATAAATAAATAAATAAAATAAAAAAAGTAAATAAAAAAGATGAAACAACAACAACCAAGAGCAGAACGGAAGGAGAAGGAGGAGTCGCTGTCGCTAGAACGAATACAGGAATAAAGAAAATAAATAAATAGATAAAATAAAAAAAGTAAATAAAAAGATGAAACAACAACAACCAAGAGCAGAACGGAAGGAAGAGGAGTCGCTGTCGCCTGCCTCGGAAACTTCACGCTTCCCCCGCGAAGTTTGGCCGAGCGACTCCCCGATAATGAAGAGAAGAGAAAGAGAGAGAAGAAGAGAGAGAGAGAAGAAGAGCGGTGGCACCTGCAGTGGAGGGGCCTTCAGGTGGGTGGCGGGGGTGGGGGGTGGGAGTGAGAGGTATGGGGATGATGCGGGGGTATGTGGGGTGTAAGAGGGTGGAGGGGGGAGGTTGTTGGGGTTGGGAGGGTGGAGTGGAGGGTAACGGAGGAATAATGCGGGGGTGATGTGGTGGTGTAAGAGGAGTGGCGGGGAGGGTTGGGGGGGTGGTGTGTGTGGACGGGGGTAAGGGGGGATGATTCGGGGGTATGTGGGGTGTAAGAGGGTGGAGGGGGAGGGGTTGGAGGATGGGGTGGGGGTAAAGGGGGATGATGCGGGGGTATGTGGGGTGTAAGAAGGTGGGAAGGGGGGAGGGGTTGGAGGGGGGTGAAGGTGGGGGTGACGGGGAATAATGCGGGGGTGTAAGAGTGGGGTGTAAGAGGTTGGAGGGGGAGGGGTTGGAGGGGGTGGGAGAGGGAGTGGGGAGAATAGATGCGGGGGTGATGTGCGGGTGTAAGAGGGTGGAGGGGGAGTGGTTGGAGGGTGCGGTGGGGAGCAAGGGGCAGGATGATTCGGGGGTATGGGGTGTAAGAGGATGGAGGGGGAGGGTTGGAGGGGGCAGGGGGTAAGGGTAGGTGTAAGGGGGATGATGTGGGGTGTTAGAGGGGGGAGGGGGAGAGGGTTGGAGTGGTGGGGTCGGGGGGTAAGGGGGGATGATTCGGGGGTATGTGGGGTGGAAGAGGGTAGAGGGGGAGGGTTGGAGGGTGGGAGTGGAGGGTAAGGGGGATGGTGGGGGATGATGGGGTGTAAGAGAGGGTGGCAGGGGTGGGAGGGTTGGAGGGTGGTGGGGGCAAGGGGGGATGATTCGGGGGGTATGTGTGGTGTAAGAGTGGGAAGGGGGAGGGTTGGAGGGTGGGGATGGGGGGGTAAGGGGGGATGATGTGGAGGTGTAAGATGGGTGGAGAGGGAGAGGGAATGTAGGGTGTGAAGGAAGAGGTGAAAGGGGTTTTGGGTGGGGGACGGTGAGTGGATGTGTTGGGGGAGGAGGTGTGGGGAGTGTAGGAGGAGTGGGAGGAAGGGTATTGTTAGGGGAGAAGAGGGTGATAGGGTGTGGGGGATGTGAAAGGGAGTATGACAGTGGGAAGAGGGGCAAGAGGGGAGTGTTGTGGGAGAGTGAAAGAAGCATATGAAGGGGGACAAGAGAGAGAGGGGAATGGTATGGAAATGAAAAGAGGAGAGTGGAAGGGGAAGGGGTACAGGGTGCAAGAGAGGTTGGGGAAGGATGTTACGGGTTGCGGGAGGGGGGAGGGGGTGGTTGGAGCGATGCTGGAGGGGGAGCGGGCATGAGGCGGACAAGAGAAAGAAGCGAATGGGGAGGGAATAACATTGGGAAGGAATTGGAAAATTGGGAAGAGAGGTAACGAAATTGAAGCGCCGGTGGCATGTATTTGTGTGTATGTGTACATGTATGTATGTGCGTCTGTGTGTGTGTGTGTATATGTGTGTGTGTGTGTGTGTGTGTGTGTGTGTGTGTGTGTGTGTGTATGTGTGTGTGTGTGTGTGTGTGTGTGTGTGTATGTGTGTGTGTATGTATGTGTGTATGTATATGTGGGTGTGTGTGAGTGTGTGTGTGTGTGTGTGTGTATGTGTGTGTGTGTGTGTTTATTTTTATATATTTATGTACGTGCGTGTACGTTTGTGCATATCTTGGTCCTATGTGAGCACATGCGTCTACGTTTCGAAAAGCATATATGTAGATATACATGCGCACATTTATTTTTATTACGATCGCTAAATATACCAGAATAAATACATGCGATCCCTTTTTACGACCAGCTTTTTTGGGAATGGTATTGACATTTTTTTCTGCCAAGGATAATTTATTCGGCAAAATTCGCGGTTTTATTTCTGCCGAAAATGTAAATAAATAAGCACGCTCTTGCACATAGCTTTTCCAGCGTCTCCTGCGGGGTTCGGACGAGTCTCATGACTTGGAAGAAGAAGAAGAAAGAGAGGAAGGAGGAAAGGGAGGATTAAGGGGAAGGAGGAGGAAGGGGGATGATGAGGAGGGACGAGGAGGAGGAGGGACGAGGAGGAGGAGGGACGAGGAGGAGGAGGGACGAGGAGGAGGAGGGACGAGGAGGAGGAGGGACGAGGAGGAAGGGGAAGGAGGAGGAAGGGGAAGGAGGAGGAGGGGGAAGGAGGAGGAAGGGGAAGGAGGAGGAAGGAAGGAGGAGGAAGAAGAGGAAGGAGGAAGCAGGTGGAGGAGGAGGAGGAGGAGGAGGAGGAAGGGGAAGGAGGAGGAGGAGGAGAAGAGAAGAAAAAGAAGGAGAAGGAAGAGGAGGAATAGAAGAAGAAGAAGGGGAGGAAGAAGGAGAAAGAAAAGGAGCTGAAGGTGATGATGAAGATGGGGGAGGAGATGGAGAAGAAGAAAGAAAAGAAGCTAAGGATGGAAGAGGAAAATGAAAATGAAAAGAAGTATAAAAGGAGAAGAGGAAGAAGAGTATGGGGAAGAAGATGGAGGAGGGAAAACAAGAAAGATAAGAAAATGTAGAAGCAGCAGGAAAGGAAGAAGGAGACGGAGGAGAAAGTAGGGAAAAGGAAGTAGATGAATCTAACGAGGAAGTAGAGGGAGGAGAACAAAATGAAGAAAAAGAATGATAAAAGAAAGAAACGGGACAAAAAGAAGGGTAATCAGAAAAAAATGGAGGGAAAAATCAATGATGGAAAAATCTAACAAGAAGAGAGAGAGAAAAAAAACACACACACGTAGACGAAGTAGAAACTAAACGAAAGGAGTAGAAGATGTACAAGAAGAAAAAGGAAGGAGACAAAGAGGAAAAAAAGAAAAAAAAGAGGAATTGGAATTTTCCCGTGTTTCCCCGACGCCACAGCAGCCAAAGCACGACTTCCCCGTGGACGCTCCTTGGGTGGGTGGGTGGGTGGTGGGGAGGGGGGTAGAGGTGGGAGTTGAGGGTCAGGAAGGGAGGGAGGAGGGAGAGGAGGGGAGGGTAGGGGGGAGTGAGAAGAAGGGTAGGAGGGAGGAGTGGGAGGGTGGGAGGTGTAGGAGAAGGAGGGAGGGAGGGAGGGAGGGAGGGTAGGGGGGAGGAGAAGGAGGGGTAGGAGGAGGGAGGGAGGGGTAGGGTGTAGGGAGAAGGAAGGTAGGAGGATGGAGGGAGGGAGGGTAGGGGGTAGGAGGGAGGGTAGCAGGAGGGAGGGAAGGAGGGTAGGGGGAGGGAAGAAGGGAGGGTAGGAGGAGGGAGGGAGGAGGAGTAGGAGGAAGGAGGGAGGGTAGGGGGTAGTGGAGAAGGAGGGTAGGAGGATGGAGGGAGGGAGGGTAGGGGGTAGGAGGAGGGTAGCAGGGGAGGGAGGGAGGGAGTGGAGTAGGGGGGGTAGGAGAAGGAGGGAGGGCGGGTTAGAGGGTAGGGGGTAGGAGAAGGGAGGGTAGGGGGTAGGAGAAGGAGGGTAGGAGGATGGAGGGAGGGAAGGGAGAGTAATTGGGTAGGAGAAGGAGGGAAGAGGAGGGAGGGAGAGAGAGTAGGGGGAAGGAGAAGAGGGTAGGAAGAGGGAGGGAGGGAGGATAAGGGAATGGGTAGGGGAGGGTGGAGGATGAGGGAGGAGTAGGGAAGGGGGCAAGGGAAAGGGATGGTAGGGGGAAGAGAGGGGGAAAAGGAGGATAGGGGAAGGAGGAGGTGAAAGGAGTGGGAGGGAGAAGAAGGGAGGGAAGGAGAGAGGGGAGGGTATTGAGGAGGGGGGAAGAGAAGGAGTGGTAGCGGGTAGGGGGAAGGAGAAGGGAGGGTAGGGGTAGGGGGTAGGAGGAAGGAGGGTAGGGGGTATGGGGGAAGGGAGAAGGAGGGTAGGGGTAGGGGGAAGTTGAGAAGGAGGAGTAGGGGGAAGAGAGGAGAAGGGAAGGGGAAGGACAGTGGGAGGGTAGGGGGAAAAGGGGGAAAGAGGGTAAAGGGAAGGAGGGAAGGAAGGAAAGGAGCGGGAGAAGGTGGGAAGAAAGGAAGGAAGAGAGGGAGGAAAAGAAGGGAGGATAGATGGGAGGGAGGAAGTTAGCGAAGAGGGGTACAGGGAAAAAAAGAGAAAGGAGAAAGCAAGAGTAAGCGAAAAGGAAGACGAAATAAAAAAGAGTAAACGTAATTGGGTAAAAATATTCAAAAAGACAGGTTGTCAAATATTCACAAGTATATATAAACTAAATACGAAAAAGGCAAAGAAAAGAAAAATCCAAAAAGAAGATTTAAGGAAAAAAAGTCGAATAAAGAAAAGAAAAATCCAAAAAGAAGAATTTTAAAAAAGTCGAGTAAAGAAAAGAAAAATCCAAAAAGAAGATTAAAAAAAAAAGTCGAGTAAAGAAAAGAAGAAAAAAATAGAAATTAAAAGGTCGAGTAAACAGTTTATCGTAATTATTTTTCCTCTGTGATTCGATCCCGGGCAAGAGCACTCTTCTTCGCCGCCCGATTTCGGAGCGAGAGGAGGGTCCGCCCCTGAGGTCTGGGGATGGTGCTCCTTTCGGGGGGCGTGCGGGCGGCGGGCGTGCGGGCGGTGGGCGTGCGGGCGGTGGGCGTGCGGGCGGCGGGCGTGCGGGCGGTGGGCGTGCGGGCGGTGGGCGTGCGGGCGGTGGGCGGCGGGCGGGGTCTCGGGGCTTGGTCGTCGGGGGAAGGTATTTCATTTGGAGAAGGAAGGAGGAGGGGGGGTATGCTCATGCGGACATACACGCATACATACGCACGTAGGGATATTTCATGTATACGAATACATGTACACGCACACGCATGCACGCACACACGCGTTCAAGCACACACACGCACAATCACATACACACGCACAATCACATACACACACACACACACACACACACACACACACACACACACACACACACACACACACACACACACACACACACACACACACACACACACACACACACACACACACACACACACACACACACACACACACACACACACACACACACACACACACACACACACACACACACACACACACACGCACACAATTCCGCGGAGTATAGAAATAATACGGCAAGTTTATTATGCCTTTATGTGCGTGCGTTGATGGCGTTTGCGCTTGTGTGTTTATACATGTGTAAGTACACACGTACACAGACTCACTCCCGAGAAAAATGTGGTAGCGTGTTGATGCGATGAATTAAGAATCCACAATATAAACGTATCTGTTTACAAAAGAAGACGGCGCAAGACTGTTTGTGTGTGTGCGTGAGTGTAACTGTTTTGCTTGTGTACGTGTGCGTGTACGTGTGCGTGTGTTCATGTCCTGCTTGTGTACGTGTGCGTGTGTTCATGTCCTGGGCGCTTATTTGTAGGTGTAGGTGTGTCTGTTCGCATGTGTATGAATGGTTGATTGGTTATGTGTACGTATAAGGACGTATTGAGAAGTGCGCGCGAATGTAAATGTACGTAAAGACACTCTTGTGTGTGTTTGTGAGTGCATGTGTGTATGTGTGCGTTTATGGGTGCATGTGTGTGTTTGTGAGCGCATGCGTGTATATGTGTTTGTGAACGTATGTGTGTTTGTGAGCGCATGTTTGTATGTGTGTTTGTGAGCGCATGTGTGTATGTGTGTTTGTGAGCGCATGTATGTATGTTCGTGTTTGTGAGCGCATGTGTGTTTTTGTGAGCGCAAGTGTGTATGTATGTTTGTGAGCGCATGTGTGTATTTGTGAGCACATGTGTGTATGTATGTGTTTGTGAACGCATGTGTGTATGTATGTGTTTGTGAGCGCATGTGTGTATGTATGTGTTTGTGAGCGCATGTGTGTATGTATGTGTTTGTGAGCGCATGTGTGTATGTATGTGTTTGTGAGCGCATGTGTGTATGTATGTGTTTGTGAGCGCATGTGTGTATGTATGTGTTTGTGATGTGTGTATGTATGTGTTTGTGAGCGCATGTGTGTATGTATGTGTTTGTGAGCGCATGTGTGTATGTATGTGTTTGTGAGCGCATGTGTGTATGTATGTGTTTGTGAGCGCATGTGTGTATGTATGTGTTTGTGAGCGCATGTGTGTATGTGTGTGTTTGCAAAAGAAATATTTTATCGCGTCTGGCCGGAGCCTGGCGTCGCCCGGCGGATCACGCGCCACGAGTCCTAGTACGTGTTATTTTTAGCCTTATTGAGGACCGCGCGTGAGTGAGGGCAGTATACTACAGCGAAAGGATATGTATTCAGTTCCATTTTTTATTTCTCTCTTTCGATTCGCTCGTGTTCCCGCTCTCCGACGCTGGCTGGCTGGCGGGCGGGTCGGCGTGGGCTCTCGCTCTCTTGCGGGCTCTCTTTCGTCTCTCTTTTGGGGTTCTCTTGGGCTCTCTCTCGCTCGTAGTCTCTCGCTTGGGCTCTCTTTTTCTCTTAGTCTCTCTCTTGGGTTCTCTTTCTCTTAGTCTGTCTCTCTCTCTCTCTCTCTCTCTCTCTCTCTCTCTCTCTCTGTCTCTCTCTCTCTCTCTCTCTCTCTCTCTCTCTCTCTCTCTCTCTCTCTCTCTCTCTCTCTTCCCTCCCTCTCCCCTCCTCCTCCCTCCCTCTCTCCCTCCCCCTCTTCCTCTCCCCTCCTCCCCCTCCCTCTCTCCCTCCCCCTCTCCCCCTCCTCCTTCCCTCCCTCCTTCCCTCCCTCCATCCATCCCCCCTACGCGGTCGAACCTGTTGTTGCAGAGGTGAGGTAGATTGAAAATGTTGTCACTGTTTTTCTTTTTCTTTTTCTTCGTTTCTTGCTCTTTCTCTCTCTCATATATTCTAAGGGTCGTGGATCGATGGGTATCATGTTGTTTTTGAGTGGGGAGAAGGGGAAGGGGAAGGGAAAGGGAAGGGTTAAGAGGAGGAAGGGAAGGAGAAGGAAAAGAGAAGGGTGGGAGGAGGAAGGGAAAGAGAAGGGTGGGAGAAGGAAGGGAAGAACAAGGGGAAGGGAAAGGAAGGAAAACGGGAATGGAATGAAAGCGAAAGGCAAAAGAAGGAAAGACAATCAGAAGGGAAAGGAAAAGAAAAGAGAATGAAATAGAATAGAAAAGTGAGAAAGAAAAAAAAAGATAATGAAATAGAATAGAAAGGTGAGAAAGAAAAAAATGAGAATGAAATAGAATAGAAAGGCTAGGAAAGGAAAGGACAAGAAATGAAAAGAATAAAGAAGGGAAAGGAGGGGAATGGAAAGAAGGGAAGGGGAGCAGAAAGGAAAGGAAATAAAGGGAAGGGAAGGGAAGGGACTCGATAGGGGTCAGAGATGAGCGGGAATGCGAAAGGGGTAAGGAAGGGGAGAAAGGGAGGAAGAGAAGGGGAAAGGAAGGGAGGAAAAGTGGGGACAAGGGGGAACAAACAGAAAGGGGGAAGGTAGGGAGGGGGAGGGATGGCAGGGAAGAGAATGGAGGTAAAAATGAAGAGAAAAAGAAGGAAACATATAGAAATGACAAAACAAATAAACAAGACACATTCTCTCTCTCTCTCTCTCTCTCTCTCTCTCTGTAAGTCGTCTACATGATGACACCGGCTTAAACTAAATTATCCCTGAATTGAAAATCCCCCACCCCCGCCAAGTACTCCCCCCCTTCCTCCCACCCCAACCAAGCACTCCCCCTTCCTCGCCAAGCACTCCTCCCCTCCCCCTACCCCTTCACCCCCTGTGGGACTTCCCTCCCCCCACCCCCTCTTCCAACCCCACCCCACCAAGCACCACCTTCCTCCTCCCCTCATCCCACTCCCACCCCCTCTTCCCACCCCCACCCCCACCGAAAACCCGAATCGACCGCTGTATCTCCCGACTGTTGTATTCCCCCGAATGAAAACATAGCAGTTTATTGCATTTGGACATGCGCTCCCCGTCGCCCGGTCGCGGAGTGGGAAGTGGCTGTATATTTGGAGTCTATGATTGTATTTATTGTATTGCTGTCGAAAAGGGAGAAGAGGTTGTGGGTGGGTAGGGTTGGGGGGAGGGGGTGGCCGTGGGGGGGAAAGGTGTGGATTTATTGGGCGTTATTT
>NC_091578.1:9799135-9806635 GCF_042767895.1 Penaeus vannamei
GGAGGGGTCGGGAGGTTCACGTTTTAGGGGCTTTGGGCATGATCGGGGGTTGAAAGTGTCCAGGCTCGCCCCGGGGTCTTCTGGCCTCCTGCCGGCGCGGTCGTGGCGGAAACCCGGCGGCGCCACGACCACCTGTGCCGCTCGCTCCCACGTGGCCGACACGGGCAATTTCTCCACGCCCTTCCTCCCCCATCGACGAAGGAAATGGACTCGCCCGCTGTCAGGGTACGACGCGGCAAGGTCTACATAGGTACTTATTTTTGACCTTGCGGCGGGAACGACTCGAATTTGACCCGAGGTTCTGGCGGGTCAGAACGAATTCCGCGGCCAGACGTGCTCGCGTACAAACAGGCACGCTGGGTTTGCTTTCGCTCTCGCATGCATTACACATACGTAGAGGGAGATAAGCACGTGTGTATTTGCATTAATTCACGTAAACACGACCACGCACTGGCATTCTCTCAATCTCTCTCTCTCTCTCTCTCTCTCTCTCTCTCTCTCTCTCTCTCTCTCTCTCTCTCTCTCTCTCTCTCTCTCTCTCTCTCTCTCTCTCTCTCTCATACACAGATACAAACCTAGGTCACTAGCTCAAACATTTCCAGTTAAACACAACATACACACTTGGACACGCAATATACATACCGCTTCCACCCCCTTTCCCCTCCTTCTCCTTCCCTATCCCCTTCCCTTCCACTCTCCCTCGCCTCCTTCCTCCTGCCCCCTCCACTCTCCCTCGCCTCTCCTTTGCCCTTCCTCCCCTCCCCCTCCCCCTCCCCTCCCTTCCCCTCCCCTCCCCTCCCCTCCCCTCTCCTCTCCTCCCCTCCCCTCCCCTCCCCTCCTCTCCCCTCCCCTCCCCTCCCCTCCCCTCCCCTCCCCTCCCCTCCCCTCCCGTCATATTTTAATTGTCGAACTTGTCAATAAGCTTTCTGTCGCACGAATTTTAAGCTGACATTTATCCGTCGAATAAATGTTTCAATTTCGTGCCCTGCCGTGGAGTCGGGTAGGGGTGGCAGGGGGGAGGGAGGGAGGGCGGGGGTGGGAGAAAGGGAGGGCAGGGGAGGTGAGGGGAGGGAGGGAGGGAAGGAGGGCGGGGGAGGTGAAGGGAGGGAGAAAGGGAGGGAGGAGGGAGGAGGAACGCAGCCAGACGGAATATAGCCTTAATTAAAGACAGATTTGTTGATAAGAGGAACTAGCGAGCGGTATGTTGGATGACTTGCGTGGGTTGCGTGCGTGCGTATGTGTGTGTGTGTGTGTGTGTGTGTGTGTGTGTGTGTGTGTGTGTGTGTGTGGGTGTGTGTGTGTGTGTGTGTGTGTGTGTGTGTGTGTGGGCGGATGATTGGTTTATGTGTTTGCGCGCAACCTCGTAAATTTGCACGCAAGCAAACACACTACTCTCTCTCTCTCTCTCTCTCTCTCTCTCTCTCTCACACACACACACACACACACACACACACACACACACACACACACACACACACACACACACACACACACACACACACACACACACACACACACACACACACACACTAACCAGCCTCCCCGTCGCTTTTAAAGTGATTAAGTCGGTCTCCAACTCCTCGTGTGTGAGCCGTCCATCAAAGTGATATTGCGATTTGATAATTAATATTTCTAGCCTGATTTGATCCAAAATTCCAAAAATGAGTAATTGATGATATTTCCGGTGTAGTCTTAGGTTGATATCGAAGGTAGATTTAAAGTAGATACATAACGTGATGTGATATTGAAGGTAGATTGAAAGTAGATGCATAACGTGATGTGATTTTGAAGGTAGATTGAAAGCAGATGCATAACGTGATGTGATATTGAAGGTAAATTGAAAGTAGATGCATAACGTGATGTGATATTAAAGGTAGATTGAAAGCAGATGCATAACGTGATGTGATATTAAAGGTAGATTGATATCGAAAGTAGGTGCATGGCGTGGTGAAATTTTTTGATAAGCTGTGATAGGCCTATGTTAATTAAGCGGGTGTATCTTATAGATAGTTTATCCTGGCTTGACTTATGAATAATGTCGTTTTTATGTGTTAATTTGTGATTATTATGGTTGTGATATATGATGGTGATAATCATAATGATAATAACGATGATAATCAGCAGTAACAGAAATAACAATATTATTAATGATGATTATGACAAGAAAAATAAAACGATAACTATGATAAGAACATTCATGAAAATAAAAATTACACTAATAATAATCATATTAGTAATGAAAGTGATGATCATATAAATATTCATATTACTAGTGTCATATACTATTACGCACAGTAGTAGTGTTGCTATTGCAATCTCGTTGCGTTTACTTTCTCTGCATGTTTCAAACATCATCAAGCGAATCGCATTTTTTAAAACATGCTAACTACCGGCGTGTGCGTTGATTGGCCGCTATACCGAATCTCATCCAATCAGCTGTTCTCTTTCATGAGACGAGTATTTAACGGGATGGAAATGTTCGCGACGTTCACATTCGCCGGTTAGGTTATCTCCTTGTTTTTCTTTCTTTCTTTCTTCCTTTCTCTGTCTCTCTCTCTCTCTCTCTCTCTCTCTCTCTCTCTCTCTCTCTCTCTCTCTCTCTCTCTCTCTCTCTCTCTCTCTCTCTCTCTCTCTCTCTCTCTCTCTCTCTCTCTCTCTCTCTCTCCTTCCCTGTTTCCTTCCCGTTTAGACATGCATTTAATTTCTCTTTTAGCGTCTAAAAAAAGGGAGATAGAAGAGGTAGGCTTCCCTTGATTTGGCCAATTAAAAGATAGGCCTTCTCATCACACTCTCTCAAGGTTAGGCCGCCCCTGTGTCCCCATCCCTCCAAAATAGACCTCCCCCTCAAAAAAAGGTTCTTCCCATCTCCTTCAAAGATGAGTTTCTCCTCCTCTCTTTTTTTCTTTGGTCCCCCATACATCCTATCTCAAAGATAGGCCTCCCTTATTTTCACCACCACCCTAAAATAGTGCTCCAACCCCCCAATAAAGCCTTTACTTACTCCCTTAAAGAGAGGCCTTCCCTTAACACCCCCCCCCCAGAAAATAGGTCTCCCTTACCCCCCTTCCAAAGATGGGTTTCTTCACCCCAATTCCCCAATTTTGTTTATCTTTCTTACATTCTTTCCCCTAAAAGGTAACCCCTACACCCCACGCCTCCAAACAAGGATAAGCCTACCTACCCCCCCCCTTCCTTTAAAAATATAGCCATTTCTAACCATCATAACCTCCCTCCCTCACCCCTTCACCCCCCCCCCCATCAATAGCCCCCCCCTCTTCAAAAAATAGCCGAAGATTTTTCCTTCCGATGCTTCCACATTCCCACGACCAGGAGTCCCAGCGGCGAAAAAAATGCTATATTCATAACTCCATCAACTTTGAAAAGTGTGTGTGGAGGGGGGGGGGATGAGGAAGGGGAAAGGGGAAAGGGGGGGGGGGTGAGAGGAGGAGAGAGAAAGATGAGAAGGAAGGGGGAAAGAGGAGAGGAAAAGGGAAGAGGAAGGAGAGATGGAGAAACGATGAGGGAAGAGGGAAGGAAGAGGTGGAGAGACGGAGAAGTGGTGAAGGGGGAGGGGAAGGGTAAGAGGGAGGGGAGAATTCGAAATTATTAAAGCTGAGATTTAGAATTCTGCACTTAGCTGTATTAAGTTTTGAGATTTTTTGTATCACTTTAAAAATTATTTTTGGAGGAGGTTCTCGACTTTTTGTGGGTTAAGTTTTTGGTCTGCCTTCTTGCCCCCCCCCCCCCTCTCTCTCTCTCTCTCTCTCTCTCTCTCTCTCTCTCTCTCTCTCTCTCTCTCTCTCTCTCTCTCTCTCTCTCTCTCTCTCTCTCTCTCTCTCTCTCTCTCTCTCTCTCTCTCTCTCTCTCTCTCTCTCTCTCTCTCTCTCTCTCTCTCTCTCTCTCTCTCTCTCTCTCTCTCTCTCTCTCTCTCTCTCTCTCTCTCTCTCTCTCTCTCTCTCTCTCTCTCTCTCTCTCTCTCTCTCTCTCTCTCTCTCTCTCTCTCTCTCTCTCTCTCTCTCTCTCTCTCTCTCTCTCTCTCTCTCTCTCTCTCTCTCTCTCTCTCTCTCTCTCTCCCTCCTCTCTCCCCTCCCTCCCTCCCTCTCCTCTCCCTCTCCCTCTCCCTCTCTCTCCCTCTCCCTCTCCCTCTCTCTCTCTCTCTCTCTCTCTCTCTCTCTCTCTCTCTCTCTCTCTCTCTCTCTCTCTCTCTCTCTCTCTCTCTCTCTCTCTCTCTCTCTCTCTCTCTCTCTCTCTCTCTCTCTCTCCTTTCTTTCTCTCTCTCTCTCTCTCTCTCTCTCTCTCTCTCTCTCTCTCTCTCTCTCTCTCTCTCTCTCTCTCTCTCTCTCTCTCTCTCTCTCTCTCTCTCTCTCTCTCTCTCTCCTCCCAGTCATCCTCCCTCTCTCCTGTTCCCTCTTTTTCCCGCTGTTTTTCGGGCGCAGTTCAGCGAGCGAGCCGAGAGGCATCGGACATATGCCGGCGATGCTGTTCATTATGTTAATTACAGCGTGGGCGTAATGACGATAATGGAGACGTATTTGAGAGAAGATAATGAAGATGGAAGCGATTAGTGAAACAAGCGTCGTATGGTTTGTCCGGCGCTCCGTCATCGTTGAATTTGGAATTGACAAATAAGTGGATGTGGATATTTTGTGTGGATGTGGGTAGTTTGTTTTGGGTGTGGATATTTGTTGTGGGTGTGAATATTTTGTGTGGATATGGGTTTTTCGTTCGGGTGTCGATAGTTTGGGTGTGGATATGTGTGATGTATATGTGTGTGAGGGTATTTTGAGGGTAGAATAGTGAGGAAGTTCTTCCGTAAAGATTGAATTAAAAAAAAGAGAGATTACGAAGATTATTGAAACACTGATTAATCACATGCTGAAAGAAACCTGTTTTTATTATGGGAGGGGGGGGAGGCCTAAAGAGATAGGCCTATAGCGACGATACCAATACAATAAATGGTCATATTGGTATTGGCGAGGCCGGTGTAGAGTGGCACGAGATAGACAATTGGCTGTTCAGTAAGATGGACTTTCCGGAATGTGATGATGATGATGATGGGTGGGGGGATGGGCGGAGGGGGGGGGGTGTGGTTAAGTGGATTGACTAGGTGGGTGGGGGAGGTTTTGCGTGTGTGTGTGTGGATTTGTGTGTGTATCTGTATATATGTAGGTGGGTGGTGGTTGGGGGAGGTTGTGTGTGTGTGCCCATCTGTATATATGTGTATGTGTGTGTATGTTTGTGTATTTGTGTGTATATACACGTGAAAATATATTCATAAGCTTAAGCCTTGTTTCAGAGAAGCATTCTTAGAAAAATGGTTTACAATAATATGTGTCTTGAGGCTAAGATTTTTTTTTTATGAAGCATCCGTGGTCATGGGAGAGATGCTCTTTGCCCTTTTTTCATTCTCAAGTCACTGGTGGGGGGAGGGGGAGGGGAGGGGAAGGTTGGGGCAAGGGAAGGAGAGGGGAGGGGAGGGGAAGCAAGGGGTAGGAGAGGGGGAGGGAGGGAAGGGACAGGGAAAGCGAAGGGGAAGGGGAGGGGAGGGGGAGGAGGGACAGGGAAAGCGAGGGGAGGGGAAGGGGTGGGGGAAGCAAGGAGCAGGGGAAGAGGGGCAGGGGAGGGCAGAGGAAGCGAGGGGAGGGGAAGGGGAGGGGAGGGGAGGGGAAGCGAGGGGCAGGGGGGAGGGGAGAGGAGGGGGAGGCTGAAATTCCCTTTATTGGCGTCCCGTTCGGTCTCGTTCACTCGCGGCCGGTGATGCGCGAACGACTCATGAACGCGCTCCCTCATTTCACTCACAAATGCACACGTTCTCAGGTTGCGCACACACTGGCACGCGCACACCCACACACGAACGGACGCGCACTCACACACGCAGGCGCACGCACACGCACACACAATCACACACGCTCAAGCACGCACGCACACACACACACACACACACACACACACACACACACACACACACACACACACACACACACACACACACACAAAATTACGCACGCACACACAATCACGCACGCACAAGCACACACACATATAAAGATATATCTACACGCACATAGGCCTGCACCTGAATAAATACCGTCCCTATCCACCCATCCCTCCTGCCATCCTCCTCCCATCCACCCACGCCCACACCTACTTCGATCTATCTGTAAATCCCCGATCCTTCTTTCCGCCCACCCACAGACCCACCTATCCACCCACCAATCCTCTCCCCATCCCCCACCCATCCACACCTGAGGCATCTATCCACACGCACTCTTTCTCTCTCTCTTTCTCTTTCTCTCTCTCTCTCTCTCTCTCTCTCTCTCTCTCTCTCTCTCTCTCTCTCTCTCTCTCTCTCTCTCTCTCTCTCTCTCTCTCTGACACACACGCACACTCACTCATATTCACATGTACATGCGCACGCACACGCACACGCACACGCACACGCACACGCACGCACACATCCCCTAGCCCCTCACTCCCCCACGCACATGCACATATCTCCTCCCCCACCCACACCCACCCACCTCTCCCCCACCCACACACACACACATCCCCCACCCCTCACTCCCCCCACGCACATGCACACATTCCCTCCGCCCAACCACACATCCCCACACACACAACCCCTCGCCCTCCCCCTTACCCTTCACCCTCCCCCACCCATCCCCCCCCCCCTCCCCCTCCCCCCACCCGCCCCCGCACACGCCAGCCATCGGAACATCGCGGCGAAACCCTCGAGGAATGTCGAGTCGCGGTCGAGGGGTTCCGCCCGAGAGGAGCTCTGTCCCTAAGTATACACTAATTACCTCCCGGGGACCAATTAATTTTTTATGGGATTAAAAGCCAGCGGACGGACGGCGGGGGCTGGTTGGAAGGAGGGGTGGGGTGGGGGGTGGGTTGGGAAAGGGGAGGGGGAGGGGGAGGGGGTTGGGTAGGGGCAGGGGGTGTTGGATTAGGGAATGGGGGGTTGGGGTGTTGGGGGTTGGGGTAGGTAGATTGTAGGGGGTTGGGGGTAGGGGTGGGTTGGGTGGGTCGTGGGGTTGGGATGGGTTGGGTGGGTCGTAGGGTTGGGGGGTATGGATTAGATGGGGTTGGGATAGGGGTGGGGTCGGTGAAGCGGCGTTGGATTGGGGGTAGGGATTGAGGCGTTGGGAGGCGAGTGGGGGGGGTTAGAGGATGTTTGGAGTGGGGGGGATTAGATGAGGTTGGATTAAGGGTGGGGGGAAGAAAATTGGGAAGGGGGGAGGAGATTGGATTGGAGGAAGATTGAGGGAGGGGGAGATGGAGAGGGAAAGGGGGAAGGGGAAAAGGAAGAGTGAGTGAGAGGGAAGGAGATTGTTGTTACTATTGGATTGGGTTAGGGGTGGGAGGAGGCTGTTGGGTTTGGATTGGGGATTGATTGGGGTTTGGATTGGGAATGGGGAACGGGAGCGAGATGGAGGATTGGGAAGAGCAAAGAATAGGTTGTAAGAGGACGGGAATTAAGGGAAGGGAAAGAAAACT
>NC_091578.1:9814135-9816635 GCF_042767895.1 Penaeus vannamei
CCCCTCCCCCCCTTCCCCTCCTCCTCCTCCTCCTCCTCCCTTTCCTACTCTGCTTCTTAACCCCTCCTCCCTCCTCCCTCCTACCCCTTTCCTCTTCCTCCTCCTCCTCCTCCTTCCCTTCCTACTCTGCTTCTTGACCCCTCCCCTCCCCCTCCTCACTCATCTCTCCTCCCTCTCTTCTCCTCTTTCCTCCTCCTCACTTATCCCCTTTTCCTCCTTTTCCTTTGCTGATTTCCCCTTCTCACCCATCCCTTTACTCTCCTCCTCATCCTCTCACTCCCTCTCATCCCCTATTCTTTCCCTCTCTCCCTCCCCCTCTTTCCTTCCTTTTCCCCCTTCTTTCTGCCTTATTCCTTCAGCTTCCCTCTTTTCCACCTTTCCTTTCCTTTCCCCGTATCTCCTTCGTCTCCTTCTTTTCCTTCTACGCTTCCTCTCCTTCCTCTCCCACTTCCTCGTGTTTCATCCCCGTTTACTCTTCTTCCTCTCCCTCCTCTCACTACTCCTGCTACTCCTCCTTATCCCCTCCCCTCCTCCCCATCTCTCCTAAAACCCCTCCTCCCCCATCTCCCACTCTTCTTCCTCCTCCTCCTCCTCCTCCTCCTCCTCCTCCTCCTCCTCCTCCCTCCCCCCATCTCCCACTCTTCTTCCTCCTCCTCCTCCTCCTCCTCCCCCAGCTCCTCCTCCTCCTTCTCCTCCCCCCCCAGCTCCTCCTCCTCCTCCTCCTCCTCCCCCCCAGCTCCTCCTCCTCCTCCTCCCCCAGCTCCTCCTCCTCCTCCTCCCCCGCTCCTCCTCCTCCCCGCTTCTCCTCCTCCTCCTCTTCGCGCTGACACAATCGGGGCCGTGATTAGGGATCCTGCACTCCTTGTTCACAGATAAACCTCTTTTGGCGAGGTCCTTTCTGTGGATCGCGCCGACGAGGAAGGGGAAAGGGAGGGGGATGGGGAAGGAGAAGGGGAAGGGAGGAAGGGAGGAAGGGGAAGGGAGGAAAGGAGGGGGAGAGAAGGATCAGGAGTTCGAGGAATAGTAGGAGAAGAAGAAGAAGGAGGATGAGGAAGAGGAGGAAGTGGTGAAGAAGTAGAGGTAGTGGAGGAGGAGGAGGAGAACAGAAAGAAAATCGGAAAGAAAGAAGAAAAGCCAAATAGGATAAAGATAAAGAAAGAGATGAAAGCGAATGGGTAAAGAGATAAGATTAAGACGAAGGCCAATAGGAAGAAGAAGGTTAATAATGACAATAACGAATGCAGTAATAATGGCGATAATGAATGTAGTAATAATGATAATGATAAATGCAGTAATAATGATAACGATAATGATAACAATAAGAATTGTTATAACTGTAATAATGATAGTATTATTGTTACTGTTATTAATGATATTTATAATAATGATAACGATAAGAAAAAAATAATGATGATAATAATGGTCATTATAATAGTAATAATTATAATAGCAAGGGTAATGCCAATAATAGTCATGATGATGATGATCATGATAATGAAGATAATGATATAAAATGGTAATCACAGTAACAATAATAATGATAATGATGGTAATTATGACAGTGATAGTGATAATAACAATGATAGCGAGGATGACAATGATATCAACAATTATAAAGATATAATAACAATAAGTATGACAATAATAACAACAACAATAAAGATGAAGATAAGGAAAAGGAGACGAAGAAGAAGGGGTAGACGGGGGAGGAGGAGAAGGAGGAGGAGGACAAGGAACAAGATGGATTCGCGTCTCCAGGGGGCGGATTCAGCCTCGCCCCGGGGGGGGGGGCTGGGAGATGATAAGATGGAGGATGAGGAGGTCGCGGGGGAACAGGCAGGACAATTTTGGTATTGTGTATTTATTTATTTTTCATTTTTGTCTTATTTCCTTTTGTCGGACATTGAAAAAAAACGAATTTCTTTTGTCGGACTTTTACTTTTTTATTTGTTTTTTATTTTTATTTTTTTCTTAATTTGTTTATTGTTTTTGCTGTTGTTGCTGTTTTTCTTTCGCGTCTATTTTCGGGTTTTATGGAACGAACAAGTTGTTTTATTTGATTGGTATTATTATCATCACCATCACCATTATCATTTTCTTTGTTATTTATTTAATATTATTATGACTATCAATATACTTTTCCTTCTTAACATTACTGTTGTTATTATTATCATTATCATTAACAACCTCAGTTTAAGTGCAGAATCTAGTACAGGTCTTCAGTTAAGTGTCAGGTGTGAAATCGGACACGAGAAGAGAAGAACCGACTGAACGATCACGTGTACGCAAGTTTGTGTGTACGCGTGCGGTTGTGTGCGTACGTGATCGTAGCCTTGTTTACTAACGTTCATGCTGGTTAGTGTTCGCTTGAGTGCGTGCATGCATAGGCGACTTTGGGGTGTTTGTGTTTGCTCAAAAGGCATGAGGAGCCGCCAAGGAAGTCTGAAGAACAAAC
Organism: Penaeus vannamei; assembly: GCF_042767895.1. Lineage (NCBI taxonomy): Eukaryota > Metazoa > Arthropoda > Malacostraca > Decapoda > Penaeidae > Penaeus > Penaeus vannamei. Next base: position 9,816,591 of record NC_091578.1, read on the forward strand.
ATGGACAGCGGTCAGTTTTTTTTTTCTTTTTTTTTTTTTTTTAGG
>NC_091578.1:9821635-9839135 GCF_042767895.1 Penaeus vannamei
GAGAGAGAGACAGAGAGAGAGAGAGAGAGAGAAATAGATAGATAGATAGATAGATAGATACTTAGATAGAAATAGATATCATACAGACAGGCACACAGACAGACAGACACACATACATACATACACACACATATGTACACGGGTGTGTGTGTGTGTGTGTGTGTGTGTGTGTGTGTGTGTGTGTGTGTGTGTGTGTGTGTGTGTGTGTGTGTGTGTGTGTCTGTGTGTGTGAGTAAGCCAACGCAAGCACACTTTACTCCAGCAAGCACATTCCCATCCCCGCCCCATGCAGAGTGGCAGATAGCGTGTAGAATCTCTCTCCTACTCCACCACCCTCTCCCTTTCCCCCTCTTCCTCCTCCACCCCCACCTTCTCCTCCGTCTCCCCTTCCCCCTCCTCCTCCTCCTCCACCTCCTCCTCCTCCTCCTCGTCCTCGTCCTCCTTCTCCACCTCCATCTCCTCCTTCCCCCTCCTCCATCTCCTTCCATCCACCTTTACCTCCCCCTACCTCCCCCTCCATCTCCCCTTCCCCCTCCTCCCCCCTCTCCCCCTTTCCCCCCAGCCATCATCAGACTGTGATTAGCAATGCAATTAATTTCCCAATCCATCAGGCTTGGTAATCAACGCGACAAGTTTATTATTTGAGCGTGCATGCGGCCAGCGTACGGGGCCGGTGCTTATTGTTTACGTCCGAGTGGTTTGGGGGGGGGAGGGGAAAGAAAAAAGAAAAAAAAGAGAGGTACGAGATGCGCACGGAGATTCGTTTGTTTTGCGTGTGGTTCTGTTTGTTCTTGCGTTTTAATTGTTTTTTTTTTATTCTCGGGTTTTTTTTCTTTCTTTTTGTCGTTCTCTCTCTCTTTTTTTTCTCTTTTTCTGTGTTTCTCTTTTCTCTTACTCTGGTTCTCTCTCTCCCTCTCTCTCTCTCTCTCTCTCTCTCTCTCTCTCTCTCTCTCTCTCTCTCTCTCTCTCTCTCTCTCTCTCTCTCTCTCTCTCTCTCTCTCTCTCTCTCTCTCTCTCTCTCTCTCTCTCTCTCTCTCTTTCTCTCTCTCTCTCTGTCTCTCTCTCTGTGCCTGTCTCTCTCTCTCTCTCTCCATCTCGCTTTTAATCCTATGGTTATATAAATGGATATTTTCCTCGTATCAGATCATTATCTCCCCCAAACCTCTCGTGCCTACGATTTATGCAACATGTGACCAGACTTAGGTGCAATATATATGCAATTGTTTGAGCAGCGAGAGCGGGCAGTGGACCTATTACTGCGCCGGAGATAGGAAGAACATTTTTTCGTTTGGAGATTGGATATGACAGAACGCTCACCCCCCCCCCCCCACACACACACACTCACTCCCATCCTCTCTGTACCCTCCTCCTCCTCCTCCTCCTGTACTCCTCTTGTATTCCTCCTCTCCTCCTTCTATACTCCTCCTCCTCTTCCTCCTACTGGTCCTGTACTCCCGTACCCTGCTCCTCCTCCTCCTCCTCCTCTTGTTCTTCTCCTCCTCTCCTCTTCCTCTCCTCTCCTCCTCCTCTCCTATTCTCTCCCCTCCTCCTCCTCTCCTCTTGTCTACCCTTCTCCCGTCCGACTGTCCGTCCGACTGTACTCTCCGACTGCCAATCCACCCTTCTCATTTCTCTTATCGGTTCCTTTTTCTACACCCCCTTTGCTCCTCCTCTTACTCCTCTTTTCTTCATCACTCCTCTTTTCTTCATCACTCATTCTCTTCCTCCTCCTTCCTCTTTACCCTTCTCCTCTCCACCTCATCTCTTTCTCCTCTTGCTCCTACTCCTGCTTCTGAACGCTTCGTTTCTCCTTCTCCTCTTCCTTCCTTCATCATTCCTCCTCCTCCTCCTCCTCCTCCTCTCTCTAGCCTTTTCATCTCCTCCTCTCTACCCTTCTTCCCTCTCTACCCTTCTTCCCTCCTCCTCTTCCTCCTCCTCCTCCTCTACTTCTCTCTCTACCCTTTTCCCTCTCCTCCTCTCTACCCTTCTTCCCTCCTCCTCCTCCTCCTTCTCCCCCCCGCCCCCTCACCCTGTCCCGCTCGCTGCATAACACACGCTTGCAAATTCGGAAATTCGCGAAATACGGCCGAGTGAACGGGTTATGGCGAAAGAGGCAAAGAGGCTGGTCGCTGCTTTGACGATGGGCTGGGTTGGGATCTCGGATTGCTGTATCCACGCGCGGATTTACAGCTGATTTCTCTGCTGTTGCGATTTGATTTCCTTTTTCTCTCTCTTTTTATTTTTTTATTTTTTTTATTTCTGTCTTTTGTTTTTTTTCTTTTTTCGTCTCTCTCTGTCTATCTGCCTCTCTCTCTGTCTCTGTCTCTGTCTCTCTCTCTCTCTCTCTCTCTCTCTCTCTCTCTCTCTCTCTCTCTCTCTCTCTCTCTCTCTCTCTCTCTCTCTCTCTCTCTCTCTCTCTCTCTCTCTCTCTCTCTTTCTTTGTGTATGTTTATATGTATGTATTCATGTTTGTATTTATACCTCTTTCTGTGTGCATATTAATTCAGTCGAGGGGACATTTTTTGTGTATCGTTCTAAAAATCCTGAAATATTGGGGACCTCCTAGTGTCTTCCAAACCGAAATTGCCGATTTTTAAACCCTGAGTTATATGAATTTTTGGGTAATTCGGTCATATAGAGTGTCGCATATCCGTGCCAAGCTCCCCCCCCCTCCACCCCCCATCCCCCCCATCCCCCCACCCCTCAGCTACCCTGGCAAATCGTGAATTTCGATATTTCCTTCGAAGTATTGATAGATTGATAGCTATTCAGGGTATCAATTTTAATAGCGTATATATTTTTAATTACTTCGTTTGCCAATATACTTCTAGATCATCGATTATTTAAGTGGACCTTGTCTTCTTCTTCTTCTTCTTTCTTTCTTCTTTCTTTTCTTTCTTCTTTCTTTCCTTCTCTTTTAAGGTTACTTTTAATTATTTTTTCTGGCATATCTAGCAACCTCTCGGCTTTCGTTCCACCCACCGGAGCGAATATTGTAAAATCCGAAATATTCGGCTCCTACTACGGTGCTTACGAAAAACGTGTATTTCGCTAATTATACCCACGTTCTATTCACACCGCCGTACGCTCGCTAAACAGGTATTATTTGTAACCTGGTTTGTCATTATTACGTTCAACAGCATTATTACCATTGTTTTGCCTTGTTCATATTGTATTCATGTGACAAGAACAGTGTACATTTTCGTAGAATTTAAAATACGTTCTCTCTTTTTTAACACTTTTTTTTGTTCTATAGTTCATTGAATAGTAGAAAATAGGGTTAGTGATTATCGTTTTCTGTTGTTATGTAGTACAGAAAGGGGAGTGTGAAAGCTCTGGTCGCTAATATATATGTGTGTGTGTGTGTTTGAGTGTATGTGTGCGTGTTTGTTTGTGTGTGTGTTTGTGTGCGTGTGCGTGTGTGTGTGTGTCTGTGTGTTTGTTTGTGTGTGTGTGTGTGTGTGTGTGTGTGTGTGTGTGTGTATGTGTGTGTGTGTGTATGTGTGTGTGTGTGTGTGTGTTTGTGTATGCGTGTGTGTGTGTGTGTGTTTGTATGTGTGTGTGTGTGTGTGTATTATGAGAAGCAATACAAAGTCATTATCATTAAAAAAGAAGAGTAAATATAAAAATCTTATTAGGCTTTTTCGAAAAGAAAATTTCAGCATTTATGCAGTTTCCCTTTCACTCCAAAAATTAGATATTTCATTTCATTACTTATAACATTTCCGATTGTGGGAAAGAATCCTTTTTTAAAGCAATTTTTCAGTTTTTTTTTATTGTGAAATTGACATATGTAACAAAATTACCTAACTTTGAGAACTTCTCTCAAAAATAGATAGATAATGAATAATTATGTATCAATAAAAGATCGATAAATAACGATAATAAATTGTAATAAAGAGATAAGATTAAAACGGTAAGTCGCCTCTCTCTGCTGTTCACAAATGGAGTTAAAAAATCCCCCAAAAGCGACCACAACATTGCATCGGAAACGCTACTTGACCCCAACCTTTAATTCGAACATATTTTTACCTATTTTGTTTTTGAAAGGATAATAGACGTTATGATGTCACTTTGATTTTAAAAAGAGAGATTTGTAAACTGATAAAGAGTTAGAGGTGATTTAAATCGGCAGATGAGGGGAGACTTAAGGAAATGTTATGGGATGGCCGCAGATTTTCAGCATCGAAGGGCGTTCATTTCTTTGTCTGAGTTTTTTGTTTGGTAAATATGTAAATAAGATTCTCTCTCTCTCTCTCTCTCTCTCTCTCTCTCTCTCTCTCTCTCTCTCTCTCTCTCTCTCTCTCTCTCTCTCTCTCTCTCTCTCTCTCTCTCTCTCTCTCTTCCTCCATCTCTCTCTCCCTCCCTCCCTCCATCTTCCTCCCCCCATCTCCCTCTCTCCCTTCCTCCTCTCTCCCTTCCTTCCTCCTTCCCTCCCTCTCTCCCTCCTACCTCCTGCGCTCCTACCTTCCCTCTCATCATCCTCCCTCCCTCCCTCTCTTCCTCTACTTCTCGTCTCCTCCCTCCTTCTGCCTCTGCAAAGATCATTAAAAGATTAGTTAAGTCCGTCTTATTGAATGAGTCATGAGTTGGTGTCCTATCTAACCTAACCGGTATGTGAGTTTTCCTTTTTTTAATTTGTTATCTTAATTGGTAACTTTTTTTCTCTCTTCGTCGTCATATGTCTTGTTTTTGTTACAGCCCCGTGATATTGCTGATTGGGCTGATTAGCAGCATTGTTCTCGAGTGATTATGAACCTATCGAGTCGATCGGCGCCGCGCGAATGTCGGTCTTACGGACACGCGCGCAATGGTCATCCGGCGAATCCGTGAGAGGGAGGGAGAGCGAGGGAGAACACGCCCCCTTTTTGCTGCATCACTCTTAAGAAATGCATCTGGAGTGTTTTTATATTTTATTTTATTTTATTATTTTTCTTTATTTTATTTTTTTGACGGGACCTCGGGAGAGCATCAGGTGATAAAGCTACATCGGAGGTACGACAACGTGTCACTTATCGGGAGACTGGAGTGAGTGACGGCTGCCAGACGTGTGATACAACAGTCTGTCCTCGCTGACAATGTCGAGTGGAGGGTCGTAGCCGGGAGGGGGAGGGAGTGGAGGGGAGGGAGAGTGAAGAGAAGAGAAGGGAAGGCTTGAAAGGTAAGGGGAGTGAGATTGGAGTCGGTGAGTAGAGGAGGGAAGGGGAGGAGGGGTAGAGGGAGGGAGGGAGGCAAGTAGGGAGGGAGGGAGGGAGGGAGGGAGGAAGGGAGGGCGAGAGAGGGAGGGGAAGTAAGGAGGAAGGGAGGGGGCAGGAGAGGGAGCGAAGGGGAGGCATGAAAGGTAGGGGAAGTAAATTGGAGTTGGTGGATAGGTTAGGGGAAGGGAATGCGAGAGGAGGGGAGGGTAGGAGAGGTCAGGGGGAGGGGAGGATAGAAGAGGTCAGGGGGAGGGAAAGTAAGATAGGTCAGGGGGAGGGGAAGGTAGGAGAGGTCAGGGCGAGGGGAGGGTAGGAGAGGTCAGGGCGAGGGGAGGGGAGTGTAGGTTAGGTTTGGGAAGAAGGGGTGGGTAAGAGGAGGGGGAGGGGTTGAAGAATCTTGTTGCCCCGGCGTGTTCCCGTATTTGTATCTCGTATTTATTTATTTTTTCTTGCGGAGTCATGGCGTTTGATTCTTAATTGCAGATCGCATAGAAGCGAGAGAGAAAAAAAGAAAAAAAAGAACTACTTAATTATCCTGTATGAATAGCTCAGCTCAGAGAATGACATACGAAAAAAAAAGAAAGGAAAAAGAGAGAGAGAAAAAAACTCCTTCGACGGTAAAATCCTCCACATTCTTATAGAAAAAAATGGCAAGGGCCGATTAGTCATTCATTAGAGGGTGTGGAACGGCGAGAACAATATCCGCGTCTCCCGGCGTGTCTGACAAAAATGTTGACTCGTTTTGCGTTCGTCGCCCCCTCTCCTCCTCCTGCTCCTTCTCCATCTCCTCCTCCATCTCCTCCTTCCCCTCACCCTCCTCCTCCTATTCCCCTCCTCCTCCGCTTTTTCTCCATCTCCTCCTCCTCCCCTCCTTCTCCATCTCCTCCTCCTCTTTCTCCTTGCTTTCTTTCTTTCTGTCCGTCTCTCTCTTTTTCTTTCCTTTTGGTGTATTTTTCTTCGTCTTTTAGTTCTTTCTGTCTTTTTTTGTCTTTTCTTTTTTTCTTTCTTTCTCTTCGTCCGTGTCTTTCTTTCTCTTCGTCCGTTCTATTCTCTTTCTTGTTTCTCTCTGACATTCTGCTTTCTAATTCATCTCTCTATTTCTCTCCTCATTTCACTCTCTGACATTTGTACTTTCTAACTCATCTCTCTATTTCTCTCTCTCTCTCTCTCTCTCTCTCTCTCTCTCTTTCTCTCTTTCTCTCTTTCTCTCTTTCTTTCTCTTTCTCTGTCTCTCCCTCTCTCTCTCTCTCTCTCTCTCTCTCTCTCTCTCTCTCTCTCTCTCTCTCTCTCTCTCTCTCTCACTCACTTTCCTTCTTGTGCCATTCCTCTCCTTCACTCATTCAATTTATCTTTCTGTTTTACTCTTCCGCATTTATTTTCTCTTATTGTCTCTTACCACTTTCTCTCCCTCCTCTTCATCCTCTCTTCCTTCTTCCCTGCCTTCCTTTCTCCCCTCTCTCTCTTTCCTTCCCTTTACTTTTTTTTCCCTCTCTCATACCCTCTCGTTCTCTCCCTCTCTCTTTCCCTTCTTTCCTTTCTTTCCCTCCCTCCTTCCATTCCTTTCTCGGCCTCCCTCCCTCCCTCTCCACCTACCCTTCCTTTCTCCCCCTCCCTCCCTCCCATCCACACACTCTTCTCTCCCCTCCCTCCCCTTCTTCCCTCCCTTCTCTCCCCTTCTTCCCTCCCTTCCTCCTTCCACCTTCCCTCATCTCCCCTCCTTCCCACCGGCTTCCCTTCTCTCCCCTCCCTCCCTCCTACCCATGCACCCTCTCTCCTTCTCCACTTACCCTCCCTCCCTCCTTCCCTCTCGTGCTTCTCCCTGGCGCGCGAGGCTAATTACCTCCACCGATTAAGACCGACACAATGGGCAAACTTGGCGCGCAACACTGTAATGAGACGCCATTTTCCCGCCCGATGGCCAGAATTAAGGGCCGGAGAGGGGGAGGGGGAGAGGGAGAGAGTAAGGGGGAAGGGGAGAGGTAGGAGGGGAGGGAGAAGGGGGGAAAGTGGGTTTAGGAGGGTGGAAAGGAGGGAGAGGGAAGGGGAGGGTTTAGGAGAGGGAAAGGAAGGGGAAGGGAAGGAGGGAAGGGGGGAAAGATGGAAAGGGAAAGGAGGATGGAAAGGGGTTGGGGAAGGGGGAAGAAGAATGTTAAGGAGGGGTGGGGAAGTGGGAAGGGGGAAGGAGGGGAGAGGGAAGGGGGAAGGAGGATGGAGGGTGGAGGGGGTTGGGGAGTGGGAAGGGGGGAGGGGAGAGGGAAGAGCCGTGTGGGGGATAGAGAGAAAGGGGGAGGATTGGCTTGGGGAAGTAAAACAGAGGAAGAAGAGACATAAGGAAAAGGTGTCATGGATAGAGGAGAAGGAAGAGCAGAGGTTGAAAAAAGAAATGCGAGGAGGAAGTGGATAAAGAAAGAGAGATGAGAAGAAAGAAGAAGAAAAAAGAAACCAAAAACCCGAGGGAACAGAAAGTAACCAAACAAGTAGAAAGGGGAAAAAAAGAAAGAAGGATAGGGGGGAGAAGGGAAGGGGAAGGGGAAGACACTCACAGACAAGGCCTCAGAAGAATAGAGATTGCCATGCCGGGGCCGAAGTTTCTGATCATGTCGTCATCATGTCTTCCAACAAGTTTTGAGACGAAGCCGTTACCGCCGCGAGATGGCGTTGGATCCCTTTTCCCCCGTGGTATTGGGAGCGGCGGGCGGGCCGGAGGAGTGTTCGATCGCTTGTTGTTACTCTTATGAAACCTTGTCACCTGCTAGGGGAAGTATCGGGAACTTGTGCTCTTGGGAGAGAGGGGAGTGAGGGTGAGAGGGAGAGAAATGAAGAGAGTGAGAGGATGAGGAAGAGAGAGATCGACAAAAGAGAGGGAGAGTGAGTGAGTGAGAGAGAGAGAGAGAGAGAGAGAGAGAGAGAGAGAGAGAGAGAGAGAGAGAGAGAGAGAGAGAGAGAGAGAGAGAGAGTCAGTGAGTGTGCGTATGTGTGTGTGAAAGGGAGAGAGAGAGAGAGAGAGAGAGAGAGAGAGAGAGAGAGAGAGAGAGAGAGAGAGAGAGAGAGAGAGAGAGAGAGAGAGAGAGAGAGAGAGAGAGAGAGAGAGAGAGAGAGAGAGAGAAAGTCAGTGAGAAAGAGAGAGAGACAGAGAGAAGAATCCCAATAACCACGCCCACCTCCATAAAGTAAAGGAACGATGAACTTGCACACATGAGTCACACGTGGTCCGAAGTGGCATTCAGAGTCACCTGATGCGCCCAGTTCCAGCGAGAACAGTTCCGTAAAAGAGAAGGAAAGAAAAGAAAAATAAAAGGGATTCTTGTAAGGAAATCAGGCTTAAGAGAACTTACAGCGCCTTTTGCCAGGATATCTCGTCAAGAAAAACGCAAGAAATTCGTAATTACTCAGAGGATGATCTAGATTAAGGCGGATAAAGTCGACGTTTCAAGCCGAAGTCGCGATGGTGAATTAACCGCCATTTTTGGCGCGTTCTCGTGTCGGCGTCAGTTATGGCGGGTGAATGCGGACAAGCATTCGTTTGCCGCTTTTGTAGGTCAGGGATCACAGAGGGATTCCGGGTCACACGTTTTCGTCAACTCATCCAAAAAGAGGAAAAGAGCAAAAGGGTCCAAAAAAGGGAAAAAGACTAAGAAAGAAAAGAAAGAGAGAGAGAAAAAAAAGTACGTGTTGCATAGCGTGTCTCTTTGGAGTCGTTTTCTTCATGCTGTCTCTTTCATCAGCGCTGCCGTTGTTGGAGATACTGAGCTGGTGGAGATTTGGACCTTATCTGGCGTTTGGCTTTTTTTTTTTTAGGTTGTGCTTTTAGGTAAGTTTAACAGGGATGGAGATGGGAGAGGGAGGGGGAGGGGTAGAGGGAGAGGGAGGGGGATAGGGAGAGAGAGAGAGGGTGGGAGGGTGGGGGAGGGAGAGAGAGAGAGAGGACGAGATGGAGAAAGAGAGGAAGAGAGAGAGCGAGAGGAAGAGGGAGGAGGCAGAGGCAGGAGAGGGAGAGGGAGTGGGAGAGACAGAAAAAAAACGAAAAACTAATGAAACGATCAACAGACCAAACCCAGAAAAAGTACAACACAGAAAAAAGAAAAAAGAAAAAAAGTTTACGACAATGAGTACAAAAAAGCCAGACAAACAGACAGAAAACGCCACTCGCCCCTCGCCATCTTTCCTCCTCGCCGTGGAATTCAACCCCCCGACTGAATTGGCCGGATCACGCCGGGAATAAAAGTTTAAACACTCTCTAAGATTATATTCACCGGCGTGAGATTGATTAAAGATAACCCGACGTAAAAGCATGGGTCTTCCCTTAGCCTTTTTTTAATTCATTTTTTATTTATTTATTTATTTTATTTTTATAGGTCTTAATCTATCGGAAAATATTACGTGTTTGTTTTTTAATTTTTCGTCGTTATATTCTTTATATCTTTTGGATATTTGTTTTTATTTTTTTTCATAGTTATTCTCTGTATTGTTTTTATTTTTTTCATAGTTATTCTTTATATCGTTTTTTATGTTTTCATAGTTATTCTTTATATTGTTTATATTTTATTACTTATTTATTTATTTATCTATTATCTTTTCAATCATCATGCGTCGTGCCGATTACTTTTTAAGAAAAAAATCTGATTTTGGGGTTTGGGAAGCGTTGTTCATTTTACAGGTGGAGAGCAGGTACTACGCAGAGAGGAATCCGGAACAGCTGTTGCAGTGTGTTGTTTGTTTGCGTTTATCTGTGTGCAACTGGTTCTCGAACAGGGTCATCAACCATCATCCTACCCTCCTCTCCCTTCCCCCTCTCCCTTTGTCTAGCCCTTTTCCCCTCCCTTAAGCCTTATTCTGTTCACCTCATCTCCCCTCCTTTGCTGTCTTCTTTCCTCACCTTTTCTCCCTCTGTCCTATCTCCGTTCCCGTACTCTCCTCTGTCTATCCCTTCTTCAACTTCCTCTTATCTTCTTATTCCTCCTTTATCCCCTTCCTCCTCCCTCCTCCTCCTGACACTCCCACTGTCAACTCTTACTCCCCTCCCTTATCCCCCTCCATTAAACCTATCTCGTCTTCCCCTCCCCTCCTATCTCCTCCCCTCCCCTCCCTTCACCCACCCTCTACCCCCTCCCTTCACCCGCCCTCTACCCCTTCCCTTCCCTACCCCCTTCCCTCTTAAGAAGAAGAAAAAAAACTACAATCTTACCTTCTATTGATAACGAACCCGCTGTGTTGCTGGCCCGGGGTCGACTTTTGAAATCTTACTGTCAGCATAAATTGTGAAGCTTGTACGCGAGTTTATAGTCGAGCTTAAAGGGATCTAATGCTAAATTGTTGTCTTCCAGGTGGGTTCGTGGCGAGTCCGTCCGCCTTCTGTGTCCTGCATCGGAGACGGAGGAAAGGTGAGGGAGAAAGAGAGAAAGAGAAGGATAAAAGGAGAGGAAGAAAGAGAGGGATGAAAGGAGAGAGAGAGAGAGAGAGAGAGAGAGAGAGAGAGAGAGAGAGAGAGAGAGAGAGAGAGAGAGAGAGAGAGAGAGAGAAGGAGAGGACAGGTGAGCGAGAGAGAAAAAGAGAGAGAAGGAGAGAAAGAGAGAAAACCAGAAGCTGCGGAAGCACTGGCGACGAGTGTGGAGGACGTGTCCAGGTGAGGAGTACTGAGGGTGAGGGAGAGTGAGATGGAGATGGAAGTGAAGATTGAGTTGGAGATGGTGAGGGAGGTTAAGGGAGGACGGGGAAGGGGGTACGGAGAGGGAGATGACTAGGATAAGAGAGAGAGAGAGAGACAGACAGACAGACAGACGGAGAGAGAGAGCGAGAAAGAGAGGACGGTAGAAATAGAGGGAAATGAGAAGAAAATCGCACCAACGTTTCGCCGCCAATGAGATAATGAAGATCATGCAAGCATTTCCCGGTTTCATGCTCCCATAGATGCACATTTCCTTTCCCAATGCTCCCACAAACGTGCATTTCTCAACCATATGCTTCTATTAATAAGTATTTACCAGCCATGTGTTCCTGAAAAAGCGCATTTTCCAGCCGTATGCTGCTATAGTTGCTCCTTCCGCGCTCTATGCTCCCAGAAATACGTATATGTTTTCCCGCCATATACTCCCAGGAATACGAACTCCCTTGCCCTATGCTCCCAAAAATACGTATTTGTCTGCCATATGCTCCTATAAATGCTTGTTTTCCCGTCCTATGCTCCCAGAAATATACATTCCTTTGCCCTATGCTCCCAAAAATACATATTTGCCAGTTATATACTCCTGTATACGGACATTTCCATACCCTGTCCTCCCAGAAATGCGCAGTCCCCCGACGCACGCTCGTATTTGTATTTGCCGGTCATATGATCCCAGAAATACGTATTTGCCGGTCATATGCTCCCAGAAATACGTATTTGCCGGTCATATGATCCCAGAAATACGTATTTGCCGGTCATATGATCCCAGAAATACGTATTTGCCGGTCATATGATCCCAGAAATACGTATTTGCCGGTCATATGATCCCAGAAATACGTATTTGCCGGTCATATGATCCCAGAAATACGTATTTTCCGGTCATATGCTCCCGGAAATGCGTATTTGCCGGTCATATGATCCCAGAAATTCGTATCTGCCGGTCATAAGATCCCAGAAATACATATTTGCCAGCCACATGCTCCCAGAAATACGTATTTGCCGGTCATATGCTCCCAGAAATACGTATTTTCCTGTCGTATGCTCCTGTAAATACACGTTTTCCCGTCCTATGCTCCAAGAAACACGTATTTGCCAGCCACATGCTCCCGGAAATACGTATTTTGCAGCCATATGCTCCCAGAAATATGTATTTGCCGGTCATATGTTTCCAGAAATACGCATTTTCCAGCCGCATGCTCCCTTAAATGCTTATTTCCCCGCCGTATGCTCCCATGAATGCGCACTTCCCCGCCGTATGCTCCCGGAGGCGTGCGCTCGTCTCCGGGTCCCAAGCATTTAGCGCGGGGCAGATTCGTCGGCCGTCGGTACCCAACGAAGCCATTGTTCCCCGACGCCGTTTAGCTAAGTCGTCTTCCGGGGGGAGGTGGTGGGGAGGAGGGGCGGGGGAAGGAGGGATGGAGGGGAGGGAGAGATAGGGAGGTGGGAGGAGGAGGAGGAGCGAGGGAGGGAGGGGGATGGAGGTGGGGAGGTGGATAGGAGAAGGTGGGGTGGAGGGGGAAAGAGAGATAGGGAGGTGGGAGGAGGTGAGGAGCGAGGGAGGGAGGGGAGGGAGGTGGGGGAGGTGGATAGGAGAAGGTGGGATGGAGGGGAGGGAGAGATAGGGAGGTGGGAGGAGGGGAGGAGCGAGGGAGGGGGAGGGAGGTGGGGAGGTGGATAGGAGAAGGTGGGGTGGAGAGGGAGGGAGAGAGAGAGGTGGGAGGTGGAGGAGCGAAGGAGGAGGTGGGGGCAAAGGTAGGGGAGAGGGGGCGTAGGGGGAGAAAAGAAGGAGGTGAAGGAAAAAGGGAAAGAGAGGATATGGGGGAAGATTTGACAGAATGGAGAGGGGAAAGAGGGACGTAAGGAGAATACGAAGAGGGAGAGAGAGAGAGGCAGAGAAAGAGAGAGAGAGAGAGAGAGAGAGAGAAAGAGAGAGAAAAGAAAGAAAGAGAGAGAAAGAGAGTGAAAAGAAAGAAAGCGAGCCGTATCACAAATGCCTCCGAGCCAAGAAGTCTTCGCATTGAATCCGAAATTCGTGAGTGAGTGTCGCGAGGAGAGGCCGCCCTCGAGCCCCACCGAGTTCCGAGATGCTGCTCCTTGTAAGGCGTGAGGAGGACTAGGGGAAAGGGAGGGGGGCTAGGGGAAGGGAAGGGGGGCTAGGGGAGAAGGGAGGAGGACGAAGGGAAGGGAGGAGGACTAGGAGGAAGGGAGGAGGGCTAGGGGAAAGGGAGGGGGACTAGGGGAAGGAGGGGACGAAGGGAAGGGAGGAGGACTAGGGGAAGGGAGGAGGGCTAGGGGAAAGGGAGGGGACTAGGAGAAGGAGGGGAAATAGGGTGAAGGGAGGGGGACTAGGGGGAGAGGGGGGCTAGGGGGAAAGGGAGGGGGCTACGGGGAAGGGAGGAGGGACAAGGGGGAGGGAGGGGGACTAGGGGAAGGAAGAGGGTCTAGGGGGAAGGGTGGGGAACTAGGGAGAAGGGAAGGGAGGAAAGTTAGGGGAAGGGAGGGGGACGAGGGGAAGGGAGGAGGATTAGGGGGAAGGAAGGAGGGCTAGGGAAGGGAGGGGAAATAGGGGGAAGCGGGAGGGGGAGTAAGGGGAAGGCAAGGCAAGGCTGGGGGCTAGGGCAAGGCATAGGGACTAGGGCAAGGCAAGGCAAGGCAGGGGGGCTAGAGCAAGGCAGGCAGGGGGACTAGGGTGAAAGGTTAGGAGGAGGACCGGAGGAATAGGGGAGGGGGGAAGGGGGTATGCTAGGGATGTTGTGTTTACTGTCGTCTTATGTTTTGTGTGAAGGGAGAGAGGAGAGGGAGAGGGAGGAGGAGGGGGGGCATGGAGGGATTGAGAAAGATGGACGGGACGAGTTGAAGTCGTGGAAGAAGAAAGTGAATGGATAAGAAAACGAAGATGACAAGTTGAAGAAATTGAAAAAGAAAATAATGGGGAAGAAGAAGAAGGAGAGGCTGAGAATGAAAAGGAAAAGGGGAAAATAGAGAAAAAGACGAGGAAGTGCAAAAGTTCAATAAAAGCAACAAGAATAAAAAAATGGCTAATGAAGACAAGAATAGAAAACGGAGATTAAAAAAAAAAATGGTAAAGATGCAACAATAGTGTACATACATACCTTTTCCACTTCCTCCATTTCAAGATCATTTTTGACGTCCTCGGAGAAGCGCGTCGGCCGGAAGCTCGACAAGAACAAGCTTCCGGAAAATCCTGTGCATGTATTTGTGGCTGATAAAAATGGGAGGGGGATGAGGGGAAGGAATGGGGATAGAGGGGATAGAGAGGGGAAGGTGTGGGAATAGAGGGGGGAAAAGGGGGGAGAGAGGGAAGGTGTGGGGATAGAGGGGGGAAAGGGGGGAGAGAGAGGGAAGGTGTGGGGAGATAAAGGGGGGATTGTGTGGGGGAGACAGAGGGGGAAGTGTGGGGGAGAGAAGGAGAAGGAATGGGGAGAGAGGGGAAGGGGTGGGGAGAGAAGGGCAGGAATGGGGAGACAAAGGGGGAGCTGTGGGGGAGAGAGGGGAAGGAGTGGGGAGAGAGAGGGGAAGGAGTGATGAGAGAGAGGGGAAGGAGTGGGGGAGAGGGGAAGGAGGGAGAGAGAGAGGGGAAGGAGTGGGGAGAGAGAGGGTAGGGAGCGAGGAAGAGAGTGGGAAAGAGTTGGAAGTGTGGGGGAGAGAGTGGGAGACGGAGGGAGAGAGTGGGGGGGAGATGGTAAGCGGAGGGGGGGGAGGTTGCGGGAAGGAAAAATAGCAGGGTTAGGGGAGGGAAGAATGGGGAGGAAACGGGAAGAGGGGGTACGGAAAGAGGAAACGGGGGAGAGGGGAAGGAAGGAAGGGAGAGATGGGGAGGAGAAGAAAAAAGAGGGAAAAAATAAAAGTACGAAGGGAAAGAAACGGAGGAGAAAGAGGGAAAGATGAAAGATGAAGAAAAAGAAAAAGAAGGAAGAGAAAGAGAGAGACAAGAAAGAACAGAAACGGGTGACAGTAGAAACAGCTGATCGCTTAACCCGTGATGGACAAGAATAACGAGAGAAAAAAGTCCCGGTAATATGATACGAAAACCGTGTTGCTTTTGACAACGCGTGCTACCCTGGGCTCTCGGCGACAGGGGGCCATGGGGGGAGGGTGGGGAGGACTGGTGGGGAGGCCATCTGTCGGGAGCGGAGGGAAAGAAAAGAGAAGAAGAGGGAGAGAGAGAGGGTTCGTCAAAAATATAATGTGATAGGAAGGGCGGATGGGGGGTGAGGGGAAGGGAGGGTGATGGAGGATGTGGGAGAGGGGAAGGAAAGAAAGGGGGATGAAAGAAAGAGGAGAAGGAAAGAGATGGGAATGAAAGAAATGAGGGAAGGAAAGAGAAAGGGGAAGGAATTGTGAAGGAAGGAGAGAGAGAGAGTAGTAAATGAAAAGTTAAATGAAGGAGAAAAAGTAATGCACAAGACTTAAGAGAGGGATAGGGAGAAGGAAAAAAAGAGAAAGAGAGCGAAATGAGGGAATAGAAAGAGAAAATGAAAATGCAAAAGAATGGTAATAACCACACAGAACAATCGAATGAAAAGCTCGAGAAGACATAACTTGGAAAAGTGCATGGAATAAATTTCGTGGCGGAACCGGAAGACGCCGACGAACAGAAGCGGAAAAGAGAGAAAATGAAATAAAAAGAAATAGAAAAAATAGATAGAATTTAGAAAAAAGAAATTTAAAAGAATAGAATTTAGAAAAAAGAAATTGAAAAAAAATAGAATTTAGAAAAAAGAAATTGAAAAAAATAGAATTTAGAAAAAAGAAATTGAAAAAAAAGAAAATAGAATTTAGAAAAAAACAAATAGCGATAACTGAAGGCGGAAGACAGGAGGAACGGATGGGGTGCGTGGGTCACAGTGTCGTCTTCTCACGATTGTCTGCCTGCGCGTCTGAAAAGGTGTCTTGTCTTCGTGTGACCGTCTGCGATTGGGCTTGTCTGTGTCTGTCTGTGTGTGCTTTACGAGATGTTGTACATTTGTATGTGAGTGTGTGTGTGTGTGTGTGTGTGTGTGTGTGTGTGTGTGTGTGTGTGTGTGTGTGTGTGTGTGTGTGTGTGTGTGTGTGTGTGTGTGTGTGCGTACGATGGGTTTGGGCGAGAGAGAATGAGAGAGACAAACAGACAGAGACAGGGACTCTGTGTGTGTGTGTGTGTGTGTGTGTGTGTGTGTGTGTGTGTGTGTGTATGTGTGTGTGTGTGTGTGTGTGTGTGTGTGTGTGTGTGTGTGTGTGTGTGTGCAATGATGTGGTTTGGGCGAGAGAGAATGAGAGAGACAAACAGACAGAGACAGGGACTCTGTGTGTGTGTGTGTGTGTGTGTGTGTGTGTGTGTGTGTGTGTGTGTATGTGTGTGTGTGTGATGAGACGTAGCGCAATATCTATTTTTTTCTCCCCTTCCTTTTCCCTTCATTCTTTCTTTGTCTTGGGGTGTGTGTCTGTTTACGTCTGTGTCCTCATGCCTGCGTAGCGTGTGCGTCTTTCCCGAAGGTGTGTTTACGTAGGGAAGGGGGCGTGATGGAGGGGTGTGGGGGGGAGGAGGGGAGGGCGGGGATGTGAGGGAGGAGAGGGAGGAAGAGCTGGGATGTGAGGGAGGACAGGGAGGGCGGGGTGTGAGGGAGGAGAGGGAGGGCGGGGGTGTAATGGAGGAGAGGAGGAGAGGGAGGGCGGGGTTTGAGGGAGGGGGCGAGAGAGACGAAAGTGAGGGAGGAGGGGGAGGGCTGGGGAGTGAGGGAGGAGGCGTGAGGGACGAAAATGAGGGAGGAGGGGAAGGCCGGTGGTATAATGGAGGAGAGGGAGGGCGGGGTGTGAGGGAGGGGGCGTGAGGGACGAAAGTGAGGGAGGAAGGGGAGAGCGGGGGTGAGAGGAACGAAAGTTGAGGGAGGGGAGTGCGTGTATGTATGTGCGTTCGTGCGTGCGTACATCCGCGGCCGCATCTCGGAATGCTGTCTTGTGCGGAGGCTTGATTTTTATCTCGGGGCTCAACATCCTCGTCCTGCACCGCTCTCACCCCCCCCCCCTTTCTCCCTCGTCGCGGCCCCCCGTCTCTCCCTCTCTCTCTCTTTCACTTTCTCTCTTTCTCTCTTCCTCTCTCTCTCTCTCTCTCTCTCTCTCTCTCTCTCTCTCTCTCTCTCTCTCTCTCTCTCTCTCTCTCTCTCTCTCTCTCTCTCTCTCTCTCTCTCTCCCTCTCTCCCTCCCTCCCTCCCTCCCTCCTCCCTCCCCTCCCTCCCACCCTCCCCATCCCTCCCTCTCCCTCTCCCTCCCTCTCCCTCTCCCTCCCTCTCCCTCTCCCCCTCCCTCCTTCCCTCCTTCCCTTCCTCCCCACCCTCCCTCCCCCACCCCTTCCTCCCCTAGTCCCCCTCCCCCACCGCTCCCTCCCTCCCCACCCCCGTCCCTACCGCTCCCTCCCTCCCTTCCTCCCCTAGTCCCCCTCCCCCGCCGCTCCCTCCCTCCCGCCAGCACCATTTATCATCCCAGCATATCGTTGAAGCTCCGTGTTGTTGTGTTATCTCGGTGCTAAGTCAATGTCGGAGTCAGTGTATTGGTCTTGCCTCGCGCAGATCGGGATTGTATGACCTCAGCGTTTGCAGGCGGGCTGGCGTAAATATTAAGGTCAGTGTGTTCGCACACTTAG
>NC_091578.1:9849135-9851635 GCF_042767895.1 Penaeus vannamei
GAGAGAACGAGAGAGAGAGAGAGGGGGGGGGGGCGAGAGAGGCCGTTGTGCCTCGAAGGCGTCCGTTTATGGGGCCCTCCGACGGGCGCGGCGGGCCCTAGGGACGCCTTGGCCGAAATTGAGTGAGGACATAAAGGGCCCACGCCATCGCCCCCACTTCTCCTTCTGCCTCACCCTCCCTTCCTCCCTTTACCCTTCCCTTGCCCTTCCCCTTCTCCTGGTCTTGTCCTTCTATCTTTCTTTCTCTTTCTTTTCTCCTTTCCCCTTTCTCCTTCCTCTTCCCTTCCCCTTTTATCCCCCTTTTCTTACTTTTTACTTTCTCTTTCCCTTTTATTCCCCTTTTTCTTACTTTTTCTCCTTCCCCATCACTTTCCCGTTCTCCTGTCTTCTTCCCTCTCCCCTTCCTCTTTCTTTTCCACTTTCCCTTTACTTTTCTCCTTTCTCTTAACACCTTCGCTCTTATTTTCACTCCCCCCACCCTCCCCTTTTCGGCCCCTTTCCTTTTTAATCCGAACGTTTGTACTTTTATACCTTTCTTCACTTCTCTTTACCCCCTTCTATGCTTTCCTCTTTCTCTCCTTTTACTTTCTTTACTCCGTCCTTCTTCTCTCCTTTACTACCCCCTTTCACCCCCTCTCCTTTGCCCCCTCTGAGATTCCTCCCCCCCCCTTTCGTGTTTTTCATCCTCTCAACATCCTATTCTGTCCTCCTTTATCATCCTTTTTTCCTTCGGCCAAGATTGGATTTGTCTACTTTTCTACGCTAGTTTGCTAATCTTTCGTTCTCTGTGTGTCAGTCTGTCTGTCTGTGTCTATGCGTCTCTCTGTCTCTCTCTGTCTGTCTGTCTCTCTCTGTCTGTCTGTCTCTCTCTCTCTCTCTCTCTCTCTCTCCCTCTCTCTCTCTCTCTCTTTCTCTCTCTCTTTCGTCTATTCTTTTTATCTTTGTGTCTCTTCTCCCTGCTCTTTGATAATTTGCTCGTCATTGGGAAATTTGCCATAATAATTTTGCAGAAGCATCCTAGCCTTTATTTACAACTGACTTTTATGTATTACTTATAATTTGTCACAGATTTATAACCCGCAAATCATTTTTTTAGGAAAGTTTATACCTGTCTGTGCCCCTTACACAAAAAAATTACCACCCCCTTGTATTAAAAATACCAACTATACATTAAGAGACCACCCCCCCCTATATATTTTTTAATCCCCCATCCATTGCATAAAAAAGCCACCCATCCATGTTTTTTTTTTCTTTTTTTCTTTTTTTGCCACCATCCCTTATCGCGTAAACTGATCACTTCATTTTCCGGCAAGATGGACGAAAATTGGTGTTGCAAGGTGAACGAAAATTGGTGTTGCTTCATGCTAATTGCCAATTATTAAGCCATGAATCTTGCCGTGATAAGATCGAGGGCATAACTCAAAACGTCTTCCCGAAATCTTGAGAAACTTGCGAGAGATAAGATAAAAACACGGGGTTGCTCTTGGCCTTAAGTGGGCATTGTGAGGGCTGCTTTTTGGGTCGTCGTTTTTGTTGTTGTTGTTGTTTGGGGGTTAGGTGTGGTTTCGTTTGTTGTTTATTGTATTATGATGTTAGTGTTGTTGCGACTACTGCTACTATTTATACTACTACTACTGCTACTGCTACTACTACTGCTTCTGCTTCTGCTTCTACTACTTCTACTACTATTACTACCGCTGCTGGTACTAGTACTATTACTACTACTTCTACTACTATTACTATTACTACCGCTGCTGGTACTAGTACTATTACTACTACTTCTACTACTATTACTACCGCTGCTGGTACTACTACTATTACTACTACTTCTGCTACTATTACTACCGCTGCTGGTACTACTACTATTACTACTACTTCTACTACTATTACTACCGCTGCTGGTACTAGTACTATTACTACTACTTCTACTACTACTACTACTACTACTACTACTACTACTACTACTACTACTACTACTACTACTACTACTACTACTACTACTTCTATTACTACTACTATTACTACTACTTCTACTACTACTACTACTACTACTACTACTACTACTTCTATTACTACTACTATTACTACTACTTCTACTACTACTTCTACTAATACTACTACTGCTACTGCTGCTGCTAGTCCCATCACTATTACTAGCACCCGCCTCCCCTTTTAACCATGCGTATCTCATTATTTACCGTCTGTAACAACTGCAACTCCTATTGATGATATTCTCTTCCGCCTCTTTCTTCTCATCCTCACTCTCTTCTCCTCTTCTTTTTCGTCTTCCACATCTTCATTTTCATCTTCATCTCCCACTACCACTTCTACCTCCACCCGCCATCACCATCACTTCCAGCACCACCACCAATAGTGACAGCAACAACAACAAAAACAACAGCAACAACCCCTACCATCACCGCCTACAACAACAACAACAACAACAACAACAACGACGACAACGACGACGGCGACGACAACCCCTACCATCACCGCCTAC
>NC_091578.1:9854135-9856345 GCF_042767895.1 Penaeus vannamei
TGTTTGCGGGTTTTTAATATTTTCCTCGTTTTGTGCCAGCTTCTAACATTCCCATTCTACTTTTTTTTTTTTTTTGTCCGCAGTTTCTCCCACTTCTTTGTTTTTTTCTGTGTCCATCTCCTTCGTTTCATTCACTTCATGGTCACCGTTTTTCAACCTTCTCCTTCTTCCTCATTTTTTTTATTCATCTTTTTCTTTTCTTCTCTTCTTCTTCTCTTCTGTTCTTCGTCTTTGTCGTCTTCTTTTCTTTTCTTCTTTATCTTCTTCTCCCGCTTCCTCTTCCCTCCTCCTCATCATTTTCAACCTTTTCCATCTCCTTTGCCCATCTTCTTCAGACTCCAATTCTACCCGTTATTTTCCTCCTCATCTTTTCCACCTCCTCCCCTCATGACTCTCCTCGTCTCCTTTGCTCCGCCCTGTTTTCCTCCTATTCAGGCTCGTCTTATTTATCCTTCACCTCCTTTTCCTCTTCTTCATTTGAATACTGTTCCGTATCTTTCTTTTCCTTCTCCTTCTTCTCTTCTCATTTTCCTTATTTTCCTCTTCTACTTCCTTCTTCTCCTACCTCCTCTTTCTCTTTCTCCTTCTCCTCCTCCCTCACCTTCTCCTGCTCCTCATCTTCCTCCTCCTCCGCTTTCTCCTCCACCTCCTCTACCTTCTTCTCATCCACCACCACCACCTCCTCTTAATCCTCATCTTCCTCCTCCTCCTCCTCTTTCTCCCTGTCCTCCTCCCTCTACCTTTCTCCGTTCCACCACCTCCTCTACTCTGCTTCCTCATCTTCCTCCTCCTCCCCTGACTTCCTCTTCCTCCTTTACTTTCTCCACCACCTCCTCCTCCCGCTCCTCATCTCCCTCCTCCTCCTCCTCTTTTCTCGCTCCTCCTTACTTTCTCCACCACCTCCTCCTGCCCTCATCTTCCTCCTCTCTCCTCCTCCTTCTCCTCCTCCTCCTGCTCCTCATCTTCTTCCTCCTCCTCCTCCTCCTCCAGCTCTCGCCCTCGGGCTATATCGTCTTAAGAGTCATCTCGTCCTCCACTCACACGCTGCCTCCACCTCGCCCGGATCAAGAAAGTCACTCCATCGATGTGCCATTACGGTCGAAAGTCCTGTGTATCTTGGAACGCGGGTCGACCGTATGCATGGCCGAGGGTTATACCTGTGTCGATCTGCCGTCGGCGTGAATGTCGTTAACATTTTTTTTTCTTTGTATTATTATTATGATTTTTTTTTTCTCTTGTTTTATTTAGTTTTTTTCTTCTTGTTGGATATTCTTGATTTCGGTTGGTTTCTTATTTTTGTTTGTCTTTTTTCTGTTTCTTCGTTTAGATGTTGCACTTGTTCTTATCTTTATAATGTCGTTGTTAATTTTGTTATCAAAATCATTATTATTGTTATTATTGTTATTATCAGTAATGTAAATATTTTATTATTGTAGTTAAATTTATCATTATTACACTTTTCTCCTCCACCTTTATCATTCTTTTTATTGTTGTATTTGTCCTTCTATTTCTTCTCTTATTTCTGTATCATCTTTTTCTTCTGCTACTTTTCTTTTTTCTTCCTCTTCTTCTTCTTCTTCTCATTCATTAAGATATAGAATAAACATTGCCAAGAAAGATGGAAGCGAAGAGTTTCGTTTTTTGTTTTCTAAATATGGAAAACCGGAGTGTCTCTCGGCCTCACTGGGGACCTCGGAAAGGGTTAAGAGAGGGGAGAGAAAGGGTTGAGGGGGAAGGGGGATAAAAGGCACAGAGGGAGTGAGGGAGGGGGAGGGGAGAGATAGGGAGGTGGATGGGGGAGGGAGAGGGAGGGAGGGATAGGGATGGAGTGTGGAGGGGAGGGGGAAGAGGGGAGAAGGAATGGGGAGGGAGAGATGGAGGAGGGATAGGGAAGGAGAGGAGGGAGGGACGGGGGAATAGGGGAGGGAGAGAGGGGGGAGGGGGGGGAGGAAGGGATAGAGAAAGGGAAAGAGCGAGGGAGGGAAGGAGAGGGAAAGGGGGAGAGAGCGAGAGGCAGACAGGCATGCATCCAGCCAGACAAACCTAAAGAAAAATAAAAGAAAGAGAAAACCATAGACACACACACAAAAAAACAACAACATACAAACTACAGAAACGAAAAACGAAAGACCGCCCACCCATTTGCGTGGCCACCTGCCGCCCGCCGATCCGACCGCCTATCCGAACGCCCCTCGAGGTTTTTACCGCCC
>NC_091578.1:9856845-9864345 GCF_042767895.1 Penaeus vannamei
AACCATTATCATCACTGCTATCATTATTGTTATAACCATCATTATCACTTATTCTTCACCATCCTCATTATCATTTTCTTTCATCACATACAATACCACCTATATGCCGCACTACTCTTTCTCACTTAAATTTCTTGTTGATAGAGAAAGGGAGTAAGAAAACATCAGCATCTCAAAGAGGAAAGGAAGAGGCGAGAAGACAAGGAGAGGAAGAGGGAAAATCAAGAGGGTTGTACTATTATTATTTCCCCTTTTCTCTTCTCTCTCTCTTTTCTTCCGGTCTCTCCTTATCTCCTCCTTTCTCTCTGTTCCCTCTTCTTATCTCCTTCCCCTTTCTCTTCCGGAATTCCACGATCGTTCTCCTCTTGCTTCCTCCTTCTTTCTCCCTTTATCTTTCCGGGCTTTATTATTCTTAGCTTTCTCTTCCTCTCTTCTCTTATCCTTATCTCTACTTGCTTCATTTCCCTTTTTCCTGACCATCATTTATTCTCCAGTTTTCCTGTCTTTCCCTCTTCTCTTTTCCATTCTTCGCCTTCTCATTGCTTTTTACTATTTCTCCTTTCTTCTCCACCTCTCTTTCTCTAGCCTTTCTCTTTTTCTTTCCTCTCTATCGCTTCTTACGTGGCTCTTTTCTCTTTTCTTTCCCTTTTGAAAACCACTCCTCCTATTACCTATTCAGTACTTCTCTCTGCTCTTCCCCTTAATCTTCCCTCACTTCTCCTTCCCCTCCCTTTTCTCTCTTCCCTCTCTCCCCGTCTTCCCTCATCTAAGCCAATATCTTACCTCATTTTCATTTTCCTTATTCATTATTCCTTTTCCCAGTCCACTCCTTCTAGCCTTCTAAGGCAATTTCCCCTCTTTCTCATTTAATCTCTTTCTTTCTCCACCCTATTCTCCTCTTCCCTATCCCTTCAACTCCCCACTCCCCCTTCTCCTCTCTTCTCTCCCCTTATCTCCTCTATCCCTATCACCCTTCCCCTTACCCCTCCTTCCTTCTTCCCCTTTCTTTGTCCTTCCTCCCTTCTTCCCTATCCCTTAACTCCCACCCCCTTCTTCTTCTCTTCTCTCCCCTTATCACCTCTATCCCTATCACCCTTCCCCCTTCCCATCCTTCCTTCTTCCCCTTCCCTTGTTCCTCCTCCCTTCTTCCCTATCCCTTCACTCCCTACTCCCCCCTTCCTTCTCTCTTCTCTCCCTCTATCCCTATCACCCTTCCCCACCTACCCATCCTTCCTTCTTCCCCTTTCTTTGTCATTGCCTCCCTTCTTCCCTATCCCTTCACTCCCCCACTCCCCCCTTCTTCTCTCTTCTCTCCCCATTATCTCCTCTATCCCTATCCACCCTTCACCCTTACCCCTCTATTCCTTCTTCCCCTTTCTTTGTCCTTCCCTCTCTTCTTCCCTATCCCTTCAACTCCCCACCCCCATTACCTTCTCTCTCTTCTCTCCTCTCTCCCCATCCTTCCCTTCCCCCTACCCCCCTCGTCCTTTCTTCCCCTTTCCTTGCCCTCCTCCTCCCTTCTCCCCCTTCCCTTGTTCCTCCTCTCTTCTTCCCCTCTTTTCCATCTCCCTCTCTTCCTCCATCATATCCTCTACTTCCTGTTCGTACTTGGCATGTCTACTTCTACACGCGTGACCCCTTAAGTCAGTCACATGAACTGGGGTGTAACGGAGATTTGACCTCTAAGACCTCTAGTTCTCTTTTATGTAATTCTTTCTACCTCCGTTTTTTCTCTATTATTATCATTATCACCATTTTCTATTTCTTTACTATTTTCTGTTTTTAGTTTTTAATCTCTTCGGCCTTCGACATTTTTTTCCTTTTTTTCTCTCTCTCCTTTGGAATTCTTTCCCTTTCCCCTATTTTCGTCGATATTTACGTCTTTCTTTCATCTCCTATACTATCATTTTTCCTTTTCCCTTTTTAATCCACCGCCTTTCTTGCAAACATACAGACAGAGAGAAGAGTTATAGCTGAGGAAAGAAATAACAATATTTGCCAACTGAAGAATATATATATCTACAGGTGACGCGGAAATGTATCATCATTTTCATAGCACTTACTCAAAAGTATGAAAAGGATTGTGCTGATGGTGATGACTGATGTTGGTGAAAGTGATGAAGATGACTGGTGGTGGTGGTGGAAGTGATGATGGTGAAAGTGATGGTGGTGAATGCGATGGTGATGGCCGATGTTGGTGAAAGTGAAGGTGATGACTGGTGGAGGTGGTGGTGAAAATCATTAAATTATTGATGTTGATGACGATGATGATGTTAGTGTTGGTGATAAAGTTAAAAATGAAGTTAAAGATGAAGATGATGACGGATGACGATACTCACAATGATAATGGTAATACTCACAGTGACAAACAAACAACATAAAAAAAGAAAAGGACACTACAAATACCCACACAAAACGAATGAAGTGTGACAGACAGAATGAATGAGGAAGAGAAGAGGAGAAGGAGAGGGATTACGAGCACGAGGAAGGAGTAATGAGACAAAGAGGAAGCGGCGAGGAGGTGTGAGGACAAAAGGGACTCGTGGAGGACACCGAGAAGGAGGAGCGGCTACGTGTGCGGTGAATGTGAGGAGGACACTCGGGGAGGAGGGGGAGGAAGGGGAGGAAGGGGAGGAGGAGGGAACTGGTGGAAGAAGAGGAGGGGGAGGAGGAGAAAGAGGAGGGAAAGGTTTCATGAGGAGGAGAAGAGGAAGAGAGGAAGGTGTTGAAGAAGAGGAAAAAAAGGAGGGGGGGGGTGGAGGAAAAGGAGGAGGAGGGGGGATGGAGGGAAGAGGAGGAGAGGAGGTGCGGGAGGGGGAAAGGAGGGATAGGGTGGAAGAAGGAGGCGGGAGAGAGGTAAAGGAGGAGGAGGAGAGGAAGGGAGGTGTTGAAAAAGAGGAGGAAGGAATTGAGGAGGAGGAGGAGGAGGAAGAGGGAAGGGGCGGAAGAAGAGGGGTTGGAGGAAGAGGAAATGGAAGAGGGAGGACACTCGGGGAGATGAAGAATCGGAAAGAGGAAAAGAAGAAAAGCAGTAGAAAAGAACAACAACAAAAAAACAACACAAATATCGACACAAAACTAACAATCTCTTCAAACCTGTCCCATCGCCCAACCACATCACTCACGAAAGCAAAACAAAAGAGCGATTCGTCACTCTCAAGCACTTCACTCCGTCACTTCTTTCTTGCGACATTTCATCAAACATTTAACCTCCAGACGAAGACATGACATTATTGAAAACTATTTCTATAAAAAAAACTTATCTATCTATCTATCTTTTTTTTCAGAGGAATTTAATTTCAAAGAAAGAGGATGAGCAAAATCCACCAAAATATAAAGAACGAAATACAGGAGACAAGAAAAAACAAATAAGTAACCTGATAATGATAATAATAATAATAATAAATAAATGAAAAAAATGAAAATAGCAAACAACATGATAATGATAATTAATAAACTATACAATACCAACAACACAACCCTCAGACACACACGAAAAGTAAAGAAGACAAAGAAAAAACAAACAAACAGAAGAATATGAAACAGATATAAAAGGAGAAGAAAAAGGAAGAAGACAACAACGAAGGAGAAGAAAAAGACGACAACGACGAAGAGGAAGAGGAAGAGGAAGAAGAAGAAGAAGAAGAAGAAGAAGAAGAAGAAGAAGAAGAAGAAGAAGAAGAAGAAGAAGAAGAAGAAGAAGAAGAAGAAGAAGAAGAAGACGAAGACGACGACGACGACGACGACGAAGAAGAAGAAACAGCGAGGCAAGAAAGAGTACCCGGCGCGAGCATGGTGCGAAAGGGCGGCTCCCTCCCGCCCCGGCGTGTGAAGGGGCGTTTGCTGTACCCTGAGGACGCGGCGCCTCTGCCGACGCGGCGCTTTCTTCGGGTTTTCTCTTTATCTAATCTTGCATCTTTCGTGTATTTTTATCGTAATATTTTTCTATCTACTTTTTACATTTCATTCTTCCTTTCTATTGTTTCTCTGTTTATTCTATTCTTGATTTTTTCTTCTGCTATTTCTCTTTTAATTTTTATTTCTTTTGTATTTTTTATAAGAAAAGCAACAAATCGTAGAAGAAAGAAATACAAATATGGAAGAAGACGAGAAAGAATAAGAGAGCGGAAATGAAAATAAGGAATGAATAAAGATGGATAAAAAATAAATAAGAATAAGTGATAACGAATGAGAGGGAACTGAAGAAAAAACAAGAAGAGAGGGAAAATATGAAGTAAAATAAACACACACAAGGAGAAAAGAAAAGAAAAAGAAGAAAAAAGAGAAAGAAAAATGACAGGCGCAAAAGTACCTTCTTCCCCTCCCCCCCCCCTCCCTCCCTCCCCTCCACCCCACAACCCACCCACCTTCCCTCACCTGTTAGCTTCATTAGCGTCGCGCTCAGGTGAGAGAGGCCAACAAGACTACCCCCCCCTCCCCCCCCTCAGTTGTAATTAGTTCTGTTTATTTACATATTCATCAGTTACGTCATTATCCTTATTTTCCTGGTAATTGGCCGTGTTGCACTGTTGCTAATCCGTCACATTGCACTCGTTGTTAAAATGGATGCGGTATGTGCAAGGATGGCACGCACCGGGGCCTCTCTGCGCCCTTTCCCGGTCTCGCTTGTGTCGGTCCCTTTCTTTATTCTCTTATTCTCTTGTTCTTTTCTCTCTCAGCCTCCCCAAACTCTGGCTGTCTCTCCTCTTTTCCTGTCTTCTCTCTCCTTTCTCTCAGGTCTTTTTTCTCTTGTTCTTTTTTCTCCTCAGTCTCTGGCTCTGGCTGTCTCTCTTTTTCCGTATTTCTCTCTTTTTCTCGGTCTTTTTCCCTCTGCCCTCTTGTCTATGTCCTCCCTTACTCTCTCTTCTTTCTCTCTCTTTTAAATTCTTTCTCCCCTCTGTGCTTTTTTTTTCTTTGTCTGTCTCTCTCTTTCTCGTTCTATGTCTATGGCTGTCTGTCTGTCTGTCTGTCTGTATGTCCGTCTCTCTCTCTCTCTCTCTCTCTTTCTCTCTCTCTCTCTCTCTCTCTCTCTCTCTCTCTCTCTCTCTCTCTCTCTCTCTCTCTCTCCCTCTGCGCCCCCTTCCCTTCCCTCTCCCTACCTCATGTTTGCATCCAAACAAGCCAGAGTCTTTTCAGCCAATACCTGCACAGAACAGTGGCACTCCAATACTGTTTCAGAAAAGCAGAGCCATGACCCAGATTAGTGTCAGAAGATGAAGTAAGGGGGAGGAAGGAAGATGACAGTGGAGGGGAACGAAGGGAGGACGAGGTAAGGGAAGGGGAGGGGATGAAATCCTGGAGAGGGGAGAGAAGGGTTAGTTTAGAGAAGGGTTAGCTGAGAGGAGGGGAGGGGAGGGGAGGGGAGGGGAGGGGAGTGGAGGGGAGAGGCAATGGTAGGGCAAAGGTTTTTGTAAATGTCAGGTGCTTGATATACTGTGGGTGTACTTACGTGCTCATGTGCATACTGGTTTACAGAGACAAACACACGGACCTACACATGTCCAAACATTCAAATATGCATATATACGGACGCACATAGACGTATACATCCATAAACGCAGTATAGGTTGTAAAATGTGTTTACGCACACGCACCAACACACAGACACTAGTGGGCTAACTTAAGAACACTGGTGTATAAAAACAATTTCGAGTCTATCTTTTCTTCTTCTTCTTTTTCTTCTTCACCGTCTTCTTCTCATTCAGCTCTTACTCTCCCTTTACCTATCACTCTCCCTCCCTTTTCTCTCTCTCTTTCCCTCTCCTTCCCCTTCTCCCTCTCGCTCTCCCCCTTCTCTCTCTCCCTCACCTCCTCCTATCTCTCTCTTTATCACTGTTTGTGTACCATCATGATTCCTTCAGCTGCACGGGCCCTTGCAACTGGCAGAAGAACGACCTCTCTAATCAGCACTTACACTGCGATATCTTACTCCTTTCTATAAACCCATAAGATGTTGCTGCTTTAGCCACGTGCAGAGGTGAGTTTCTTTCCTTATTATATTATAGGTGTTGTTTTTATCTTTTCTATTTGTGTTATCAATATCTTTATTATTATCAACATTGTTGTTATTACTATTATTGTCATTATCAACATCGTCGTCACCATGATTTTCTATTAAACATTATTACTATCTACATCATTATCATTAAGATTATTGCTGTTTTCTTTCTTCTCTCTCTCTCTCTCTCTCTCTCTCTCTCTCTCTCTCTCTCTCTCTCTCTCTCTCTCTCTCTCTCTCTCTCCTCTCTCTCTCTCTCTCTCTCTCTCTCTCTCTCTCTCTCCATTCTTTCTATAAAACCTCTTCCTTTTCCATGCTTAGAAAATTGACAGAAAACTGGCAACTCAATGAGGTGTCAATCATTTGCTGCTGCAGCTAACCATCTGTTTCTTCCACCAGCTGCTCCATCGCATACCTTTAGCACAACTTTCCGTGAACCTCCATTAAGAGACAACTGTCCAGAAGTTTTTGCTAAAGCTCTTTATCTAAATGTATCATCTGAAGTTTTACTTACGTTGGCAACTGTTTTCTTTTTTTCCGTAACTAATAATCTATTCATTCCTCCTCTGCTGTCAAACTTACATCTTCTCTATATTGCTCCTGCTCTCTCACATATTCTCTCCCTCTCTCTCTCTCTCTCTCTATCTCTCTCTCTCTATATATCTCTCTCTTCTCTCTCTGTCTCTGTCTCTCTCTCTCTCTCTCTCTCTCTCTCTCTCTCTCTCTCTCTCTCTATATATCTATATATGCCTCTGCCTCTGCCTCTGCCTCACTCTGCCTGCCTCTGCCTCTGCCAGCATCTGCCTCTGCCTCTGCCTCTGCCTCTGCCTCTGCCTCTGCCTCTGCCTCTGCCTCTGCCTCTCCTCCCTCTCTGCCTCTCTGCCTCTCTTTCCTCCTTTCCGTCCTCTCTGCCGTCTCTTTGCCTCTCTCTTGCCCTCTCTCTCTCTCTCTCTCTCTCTCTCTCTCTCTCTCTCTCTCTCTCTCTCTCTCTCTCTCTCTCTCTCTGCTCTCTGCCTCACTGCCTCCGCCTCTGCCTGCCTCCTGCCTCTGCCTCCTGCCTCCTTGCCTCTGCCTCTCTCCTCTGCCTCTGCCCTCCTCTGCCTCTCCTCTTTCTGCCTCTCTTTCCTCTGCCACTCTGCCTCTGCCTCTGCCTCTGCCTCTGCTCTCTCTCTGTCTCTCTCTCTCTTCTTTCTCTGTCTCTCCTTCTTCTCTCTGTCTCTCTCTCTCTCTCTCTCTCTCTCTCTCTCTCTCTCTCTCTATATATATATATATACTCTATATATATATATATATCTCTCATATATATATATATATACTATATATATATATATATACATACACATCTTCCGTCTCCCCCTCATTCACTTCCTTTTCACCCTCTCCATCCCCCACCCCCTCACCCTCCTTCTCTCTCTCCCTCTCCCTCTGCTCCCCTTCTCTCTCTCCCTCTCCCTCTGTCCCCCTTCTCTCTCTCCCTCTCCCTCTGTCCCCCTTCCCCAAGC
>NC_091578.1:9876845-9889345 GCF_042767895.1 Penaeus vannamei
TTACATTTTGGCATATCGTCAAAATCAATTAGAGTATGATCATTATCTCACCTTTATTAACAGTTATTATTAGCATTTTACCTTTATTAACAGCTATTATTAGCATTTCACCATTATCAACAGCTATTATCAACATTTTACCTTTATTAGCAGTTATCATAATCACTTCATCTTTATTAGCAGCTATCATCATTATCATTCTATCGTTATCATCAATATAATTAGCAGTAGCCCTTACCAAAATTATTCTAATTATTATCATGATCATTACCAGTATTAACCTTTCTCAAAATTGTCCTATTAGCATCAACAACACCATCATCACTGACATCATCATCAGCCATTACCCAAATTATCCTCATCATCATTATCACCATCATTACTGCTACTATCCTTTGGCAAAATGATCATAATTACCAACATCATCACTATCATTAGCATCAGTCATTACCCAAATCATTCTTATTATCATTATCCTCATCATAAACAGTACTAGCCTTTATCAAAATTACCATACCAGCATCGACAACACCATCATTGTCATTATCATCAGCCATTACCCAAATCACCCTCATTATCATTATCCTCATCACAACCAGCATCAACAACATCCTCATTGTCATCCCCATCAATCATTACCCAAATTATCCTCATTATCATTATCCTCATCACAACCAGCATCAACAACATCCTCATTGTCATTATCATCAAGATTCCAAAGCACCCACGCGATGCAACAACTAAGCCTGAGCGTACATACCCCTCCCCCCCCCCCCCTAATAGACCCCCATCACCCCATAAACCTCACGAGACGAACGTGGACCCCAAAAGACTCCCCTCCAGCCCCCGTTTCCCCCCGAGAGAACCACCCATTAAGACCCAAAGACCATAAAAGACCCCCAGAGGCACCCCAGACGCTAACCAATAACTCAAAGAGACCCCGAGAGACGCCTAAGGCTCCCAGAGACCCCAAGAGAAACCCCAGAGACCCCAATAAAAAACCCGAGACCCCGATAAAAAACCCCAGACACCCCGACATTAACCCCAGAGAACCCCGATTCCACAAGAGATACGTCAGAGACCCCAGGAGACACTCCCACCTCCCACGGACCCCAAGAGAACCCTCCTAAACCCCCAAAGAAAACAACAAAAGACCCCAGCAGACCCCAACAACAGACAACCCCCGAGACCCCTAGAACCCCCCCCCCTCCCCCTATCGCCGCCCCTCGCCACCTGGGGGTCTAATGCGACACGGGCTCCATCTAATGTGATTCCGATGCCGATGAGGTCCCACAACTTATATTTGGTCTCCAAATTAATGCAGTTTCCACCGCTTTGCATGTCGGGAGGGGGAGGGGTGGAGGAAGAAGGGGGAGGGGGAGGGGGAAGACAGAGGAATGGGGTAAGGAGCAGGAGGGGGAGGGGTAAAAAGGAAGGAAGGGGGAGGGGTAAGAAGGGGAGGAGAGGAGGGTAAGGAAAGGGGGAGGGCAGGTGAGGATGAAGAAGGGAGGGGAAAAGGGGTTGGAAAGATGGAGGAGGGGAAGGCAGGTGGGAAAGGGAGGAAGGGGAGACGGCAGGCAGGTAGGAAGGGGAGGGAGTATGGTGGAGAGAGGGAGGAGTAGGAAAAGAAGAGAGGGAGGCAGGAGAGGGGAAGGTAAGAAAGGGAGTAGGGGAGGGAGGGGAAAGGAAAGGAGCAGGGGGAAGCAGGCAGGAAGGTAAGGAGAGAATGGTAGGAGTATGGCCGAGAGGGGAGAGTAAAGGAGAGAGGGGGATAGGGAGAGAGTGGCAAGAGAGGCGAGGGCGAGAGAGGGAGGCACGGGAGGGGAAAAGAGGGAGAGAGAGAAAAAAAAATAAAAAATAAAAAATAAAAGAGTAACACAGAACTTAGCCACAAACTCATAATGAGTGTTTTCAAATGTGGGGAAAAAATGCCCGGCCTTTTATTTTCAGTTTATAGGAATTTCCTTCACGGAATAATTCAGTTTTGGCGGAGTTTGCATGAATATAAAACCCGCTCATTTACACACAAAACGCACGCAGCCGCCGTTTCGAATGTTTTTCTTTTCAAAAACTCTGGCCAAGAGGCGGCGCTCGCGAATTTACATTGTAAATTTTATGCAAAATCCCAAGCATCGTAAGGGAGGGAGGAGGGGGGGGGTTGGGTCCCAGGGGGTAAAGGGGGGTCGGGGGGTCGGCTGTGACTCTGACAACACATATGTTACGGCGGGCGACGCGACACGCTGTAATACGCATAAAATACGCGTATCTTGCGCCGCACCTGTCGCCCCGGCCCGGTTCCCGCTCGGCAAGGGGCCGCGCCGCCCTCGCACGCCCCCGCACGCCCACGCGGGGGAGGTGGCAGCCCTACAGGTGGCGGGAAGGAGGCGCGCGCGCTTCGAATTCTTCTCCTTTTCGGTCTCTTTTGGACGCTTGTCTATCCGCCTTTCTCTCTCCCTCTCCTTCATCTCCTCCTCCTCTCCTTCTGCCATCCCTACCTCTCTCTCTCTCCTTCCCCCCCTCCGCCTCACCCTCACCCTCCCCTCCCCTATCCTCTCCCTCACCTTACCTCCCCTCTCTCCCTTACCTCCTCCCTTTGTTTCCATTCCCCCTCCCCTCCCTCCCCTTCCTCACCCGCTCCCCTCTCCTCTCTCTCCCTCACCCCCTCCCCTCCTCTCTCTCTCCCAAACCCCTCCCCTCTTTCCTCTCTCTCCCTCCCTCCCTCCCTCCCTCCCTCCCTCCCTCCCTCCCTCCCTCCCCTCCCCTCTCTCTCCCTCCCCCTCTCCTTAGGTGAAAAAACCCGTGATCAAAGGGCGACGGAGTAATACCGTGTCACACATTGTATACAGACTGACTGATGACGCTGAGGGAGAGGGGGAGGGGGAGAGGGAGGGAGATACGGAGGGAAATGGGGAGGGGAGGGGAGGGGGAGAGGGAAGGAGATACAGAGGGAAAGGGGAAGGGGGAGTGAAGAGGAAGGGAGATACTAAGGGAAGAGAGGGAACTTAGGAAAAGGGAGGGAGAGAATGGGGGGGAGGGGAGTGGGAGGGAGATACAGAAGGAAAAGGGGGAGGGGGAGAGGGAGGGAGAATACTAAGGGAAAGGGAGAGGGAAGGGGGATGGGGAGAGGGAGGAGATACAGATTGAAAGAGGAGGAGGAAGGGGATGTGGAGGGAGAGGCAGAGGAATATGGATAGGGAGATGGACAGGGAGGGGACGGAGAGCGAGAACTAGAAGAGGGACAGAGAAAGAGAAAGGGAGAAGACGTGGAGGAAGAAAGGGAAGAGGAAGAAGATAAGGTGGAAAAGAGAAGTAGAGGAAGAGGGAAAACACGAGAGAGAGAACGATGAGGGAAGAGACAGAGACAGAAAAAGAAAGAGGAGACGAGAAGAGGATGGGAGAGGGAGTAGAAAAGAAAAAAAAGAAAAGGGAAGAGAGAGAGAAGAATGGACAAAGGATGAGAGGAAGGCGCAAGGAATAAGGAAAGAGGGAGAAGAGGGAGCCCAAGAGGGTAACAAAGAAAGGGGAGGGGGTGTAGAGAGGGGAGGGGAGGGACCAGGTTAGAAAGGACACATGAGAGAAATGCTTGTGGGGGCGTAAGGGCGTGGGCGTGAGGTGCGGACGTGGGCGGAGTCGAGGAGATGAATCTAGAAAGTAAAAGACATGACATGAGGGACAGACATCGGTCTTAAACATGAGATGACGCGCACGTGTGTGTATGTATGTGTGTGTGTGTGTGTGTGTGTGTGTGTGTGTGTGTGTGTGTGTGTGTGTGTGTGTGTGTGTGTGTGTGTGTGTGTGTGTGTGTGTGTGTGTGTGTGTGTGTGTGTGTGTATGCTCTTTCCCCTACTCTCTTCTCGTCTCTTCCTACCTCTCTCTCCTCTTTCTCTACTCCATTCACTCCCTCCTTCCCTACTCCTCTTCTCTTCATCTCCCTCGCCCCCCGGTGTCTCTCCCCCCCCTCCCCCCTTACCCTTGCATACTCCCTCCCTCCCTCTCACTCCACAACACACACACACACTCGGTAAGCCTATTCTCAGTAGTATTTGCGTTAGCGAAGGAGTGGTCCCAGGCCTCACCCTAAAGTGCTCACTCCCCTTCCCCTTCCCCTTCCCCTCCCTACCCCCTCACCCTCGCCTTCCACTTCCCCTATCCCCTCACCCTCCCCATCCCCCTCACCCTCGCCCTCGTCCTCACCCTCCCCACCCCCCTCACCCTCCTCCTCCACTCGCCATAAGGGGTGAAAGAACAACCCCGACTGACGCGGGTGTGACAGAAGAAAAATATCCCAGCGGCTTACAGGAGACTTCAATAAGCCTAAAACAATAAGTCTCTATAAATACACGGCACAGTGGGAAATGCCCCCCCCCCCTCCAAAAAAAACATAAATAAATAAATCAAATAAATATTACAAATAAAGAAATAGATAAATAAATAATAAGCATAAATAAATAAATAAATAACAAACATCAATAAATAGATAATAAATATATAAATAAATAATAAGTATATACTATATAATAATAATAATAAACATATAATAATAATAATAATAATAATAATAATAATAATAATAATAATAATAATAAACATACAATAAAAAACATAAAACAAACATAGTACAAATAAACAATAAACATTAATAAATAGATCAATAAACACACACAACAAGGCTGTGAAATGAATATTGTTTTGGTTATGTCGAACGAAATATATACGATCCTGTGTAGAATAAAATTATTGTCAAAATGATAAAAAAAATGTTGGTGTTGTTACTAATAATAGGGATTTGACACTGAAATTGGCGTCATAGCATTTTGAGCGCTGACAATGACAATTTTAACGGCGACTATAATTTTAACATGGTTGTGATAGAATTATATTGCTGATGATATCAATAATAATGATGATAAAGCTGTGACTGATAACAGTTACCACTGACATTATCAGTCTATTATTTGTCTAATGATTTTCATCACTACCAATAAAAGTACCCTTAATGATTAATAATGAATTAGTAAAACTGATGATAGTAAGGACGATAACACAACTAATAACGGTAACAATAATACCAGTAATGAAACCGACAACAATTGTAACAATAACAATGGTGATGAGGATAATGATAATGATAATGCTGGTGGTGGTGATGATGATGATGATGATGATGATAACGATGATATTGACGATAATGATGATAGTGATGATGATGATAATGATGATGATGATGATGATGATAATGCTGAAGATAATAGTGATAATAATGATCATGATAATGCTGCTGCTGATGATAATGACATTGATGATGATGATAATGATCATGATAATGCTGATGATAATGATAATGACATTGATGATGATGATGATAATGATGA
Organism: Penaeus vannamei; assembly: GCF_042767895.1. Lineage (NCBI taxonomy): Eukaryota > Metazoa > Arthropoda > Malacostraca > Decapoda > Penaeidae > Penaeus > Penaeus vannamei. The sequence goes on from NC_091578.1 coordinate 9,882,218, forward strand.
TGATGATGATGATGATGATGATGATAATTATAATGCTGAAGATGATGATAATGACATTGATGATGATGATAATGCTGATGATAATGAAGATGACGATGACGATAAAGGTCATTTATACATTAACAAACCTTGCACCCTCGCCGTCTCCCTGGAACTCCCCGGCCGCACTGACCTGTCGACAGAACATATATATATCAGACATGCGTTAGAATAGTGAATTAAAACATTAATCTACACGCTGGCAATGATAAATCCAAATTAGCATATAGTGGAGCAGCTGAAAAAAACAAGGAAAAAAATATATATAAATCATTTTTGGAATGTTTGTTGCAGAGATTCTGTGCAATCATAATTCGTTAGCTTCCATGTATACTATTAATTATGACTATATATATATATATTTTTAGAGGGAAGCGAGTGCTGCCATCTACTGATTTATTTTGGAAGTTTACGATGTAATCTTCCAAAGAAAAATGGCGGGAAATTTGAATCTGATTTTGAATTAGTGAACGAGGTGGAAGTAATTGACTGACTGACTTACTACGTAAATGACTGATTGACTGACTGACTAACGGGTAAACAGACAGAATAACTGATAAACTGTCTATCTGACTGACAGACGGATGAACAGACAGAATAACGGATAAAGTGACTTACTGACTGACTGACTGACCAACTGACCGACCGACCGACCGACCGACCGACCGACCGACCGACCGACCGACCGACCGACTGCCCGCCCGCCCGCCCAACATGACTGATTACCCGACCCCACTTTCATCTTACACAAGAGTTCCCGCGGGAGAGCGAATCTCGGCTCTAACTGCCTCCATCATGGCCCGAATCGAATCAAAAGAAACAACTTTATTAAAAATCCCTTTTTCGCTTTCTCTCTCTCTCTCTCTCTATCTATCTATCTATCTATCTATCTATCTCTTTCTTTCCCATTCTCTATTCTTTTATTCTCTCTCTCTCTTTCTTTCCCACTCTCTATTCTTCTCTCCCTCTCTCTCTTTCCCACTCTATTACCTCTCTCTCTCTCTCTTTCTTTCCCACTCTCTATTCTTATCTCTCTCTCTCTCTTTCTTTCCCACTCTCTATTCTTCTCTCTCTCTCTCTCTCTCTCTCTCTCTTTCTTTTCCACTCTCTATTCTTCTCTCTCTCTCTCTCTCTCTCTCTCTCTCTCTCTCTCTCTCTCTCTCTCTCTCTCTCTCTCTCTCTCTCTCTCTCTCTCTTTCTTTCCCACTCTCTATTCTCTCTCTCTCTTAACCACTCTCTATTCTTATCTCTCTCTCTCTCTCTCTTTTTCCCACTCTCTATTCTTCTCTCTCTCTTTCTCTTTCTCTCTCTCTTATGGGGTTTCTTAAAAATGGTATTCACTTTTTATTACTTTTTTGTTTATTTTGTTGATTATAAATTATATCCCCCTTTTATCTCTCTCTTGCTTTTCTTTTGAATAATGAAAACAAAATACGCCCATATGATGATTCTGATCTGTTCTCTTTTTTTCATTATTTCTACCCCCCCCCCCTCTCTCTCTCTCTCTGTCTATCCTTCCCTCTTTCTCTGCTCCCTCTATCCCTCCCTTTCTCCCCCTCTCCCTATCTCTGCCCCCCTCCCGTCCCCCTCTCTCTCTGTATGTCCTATCCTTCCCTCTTTCTCTCTCTATCCCTCCCTTTCTCCCCCTCTCTCTCCCTCTCTCCCTCTCCTTCCTCCTTCCCCCCTCTCCCTCCTTCCCTCCTTCCCTCCCCCTCCCTCTCTCCACTCTCCTCTCCTCCCCTCTCCCTCTTTCCCTCCCCTTCCCCTTCCCCCTCTCCCTCCCTTCCCTTCCCCTCCCCTCCCTCTCCTTCTCCATCCCGTTCACCGTAAAATATCGCCAAAACAAGAAGGCACAAGATTTCCCAAAACATTTTCTTTCGCCAAATGCTTCATATGATATTCATCTTTGCGGAATAAACAGACACAATATTTCGCATAGACAAGACAACAAATCGAATGAATAGAAAACACGATATTGAATAAACCAGCACAATATAACAAAACAAAACAAAAATATATTCATAAATTGATATATATATATATATATATATATATATATATATATATATATATATACATATATATATATATATATATACCTATATATATATATATATATATATATATATATATATATATATATATATATATAATGAACATAAGCGATATATCGAAGAGACAAACACAATACATATCTAGCAAACAACACCTCCGCCACCCAGGGCCATGAAACTGCAGAAAAAAGAGAAAAAGAAAGAAAAAATGAAAAGAAAGAAGAAAAAGAAAGAAAAGCAAGGAAAGGAAAAAATGAAAAGATAGAAGAAAAAGAAAGAAAAGCAAGGAAAGGAAAAAATGAAAAGAAAGAAGAAAAAGAAAGAAAAAAGGAAACGAAAGAAGATAGAAAAAAAAAAATAAAAAAAAAGAAAGAAAGAAACAAGGAAAAGAAAGAAAAAAACGGCGACCGAGGCACTTACTGACTCGATACGCAGCGGCTTCTCAGCGAGCGATTGTGTCAGAGTGGATTGTGGATAGGTGGATGAGGTGGATGAGGAGGAGGTGGAAGGGGAGGAGGGTGGAGGTGGATGAGGAGGGAGGTGGAAGGGGAGGAGGTGGAGGTGTGGATGAGGAGGAGGTGGAGAGGGAGGAGGAGAGTGGAGGTGGATAGAGGAGGAGGTGTGGAAGGGGAGGAGGGGTGGAGGTGGATGAGGAGGAGGTAGGAGGTGGATGAGGAGGAGATGGAAGGAAGAGGGGGAGAGGTGGAAGGGGAGGAGGTGAGAGGTGAATGAGGAGGGGAGATGGAAGGAGAGGAGGAGAGGTGGATGAGGAGGAGGTGGAAGAGGGGAGGAGGAGGAGGAGAGGTGGAAGGGAGGAGGAGGAGGTGGATGAGGAGGAGGTGGAAGGGAGGAGGAGGAGGGAGGTGGAAGGAGGAGGTTTTGGTGGATGAGGAAGAGGTGGGAGAGGGAGGGAGGGAGGGAGGTGAAGGAGGAGGGAGGGAAGTGGATGAGGAGGAGGTGGAAGGGGAGGAGGGGGAGGTGGATGAGGAGGAGGTGGAAGGGGAGGAGGTGGAGGTGGATGAGGAGGAGGTGGAAGGGGAGGAGGTGGAGGTGGATGAGGAGGAGGTGGAAGGGGAGGAGGTGGAGGGTGGATGAGGAGGAGGGTGGAGGTGGATGAAGGAGGGAGTGGAAGGAGAGGAGGAGGAGGTGGAAGGGGGGAGGAGGTGGAATTGAAATTGAATGAGGAGGAGATGGAAGGAGAGGAGGAGGAGGTGGATGAGGAGGGAGGAAGAAGGGGAGGGAGGAGGAGGTGGGAGGAGGAGGAGGAGGTGAATGAGGAGGAGTGTGGAAGGGGAGGAGAGGAGGAGGTGGAAAGGGGGAGGAGGTTTAGGTGGATGAGGAAGAGGTGGGAGGGGAGGAGGCTTCAGTGGATGAGGAAGAGAAGGAGGAGGTGAATTCAGGTGGAAGGGGAGGATGTTTAGGTGGATGAGGAAAAGAAGGAGATGAATTCAGGTGGATGAGGAAGAGGAGGAAGAGGTTCATTTGGATGAGGAAAAGAAGGAGGAGGTGTAGGTGGAGGTCGAAGAGGGAAGAGGGAAGGGAAGGAGGACGACGACGACGATGATGAGGAGGAAACGAAGGAGAAGTAGAGGTTATTTTCACTGACTTCCACGGTCTATATATCATTTCTTTCATCTATCATGATTTCCTATTTACAACCATCGTAATATTACACAAGAAAAAGACAAACGCAGCAAAAAAAGAAAAAGAAAAAAAATACCAACTTAGAAGAGGACTTTAAAAGACCAGAGAGAAAGACAAAAACAAACAAGCAAACAGAACAAAACATTGCCGAGGGAGAGCAAACAAATAAACAAACAAACAATCAATTAAACAAACAAACAACGCAAGAAAAAAACATGGAATTCCGAAAAAGATGGAAACCCTTACGGACACTAAAGACAGACAGCCAGAGTATCCCAGGCGAGAACTGATATCCCGGTTCCATTCACGCGACACGAACGCCCTCTCAGCCACGCAGGACACCCCCCCCCCCCCCCACCGTCCTCTCCCTCGTTCGCTCTCTCTATTTCTTTCTATGTCTCTGTCTCTCTCTCTCTTTCTCTCTCTCTGTCCCTCACTCCCTATCTCTCTGTCCCTTACTCCCTTCCCTCTCTCTCTCTGTCCCTTACTCCCTTCCCTCTCCCCTTCCCTCTCCCTCTCTGTCTGCTCCCTCTCTCTCTCCACCCCCCCTCCCCCCCTCTCTCTCTCTGTTCCTCTCTTTCTCTCTCTCTCTCTCTTTCTCTGCCCCCGCCATCTCTCTCTCTCTCTCTCTCTCTCTCTCTCTCTCTCTCTCTCTCTCTCTCTCTCTCTCTCTCTCTCTCTCTCTCTCTCTCTCTCTCTCTCTTTCTTTCTCTCTCTCTCTCTCTCTCTCTCTTTCTCTCTTTCTCTCTCTTTCTCTTTCCCCCCCTCTCTCTCTCTCTCTCTCTCTCTCTCTCTCTCTCTCTCTCTCTCTCTCTCTCTCTCTTTCTCTCTCTCTCTCTTTTTATCTCTCTATCTCTTTCTTTCTCTCTCTCTTTTTCTCTCTCTCTCTCTCTCTCTCCCTTTCTCTGCCCCCCCCCCCTCTCTCTCTCTCTCTCTCTCTCTCTCTCTCTCTCTCTCTCTCTCTCTCTCTCTCTCTCTCTCTGTCCCTCCCTCCCTCACTCACTCACTCACTCACTCACTCACTCACTCTCTCTCTCTCTCACTCTCTCTCTCTCTCTGTCCCTCCCTCCCTCACTCACTCACTCACTCACTCACTCACTCACTCACTCACTCACTCACTCTCTCTCTCTCTCACTCTCTCTCTCTCTCTTGTCGACCACCCACTTCCCCAAAATACTCCTCTCCCCACCTTCGCTTGGTGCCTTTGCTGCTCATTTGGTGTCGTTGGGGGGGGGGTCAGGATGGAGAAAGAGAGACAGAGAAGGAGAGAGGGAGAGAGAGAGCGAAGGAGAGGGAAGGGGGGAAGGAGGAAGTGAGGGAGTCAGAATGAGAGAGAGAGAGAGAGAAAGAGAGAGAAGAGAAGAGAAGGAGAAAGAGAAGAGAAAGAGAGAGAGAGCAAAAGAGATAGAGCGCGAAAGAGAAAGAGAGAGATCGAAAGAGAAAAAAAGAAAGAAAGAGAAAAGACGCAAAAGAAAAAGAGAACGCTTAGACCTCCGACGTCCACCATATCAAACAGCTGTTCGAAGGGGACAGAGACATCTCTCGGCGAACGTCAACACTAGACTAAATTAACAAGGAGGTTTATTTTGGGTTCATGGCTTTCCATGGAGGTAATTAGCTAAACCAGGGAGAACTTTATGACGCTGTAAAGGGGAAGGAACGAGCGAGGGGGAAGGGGGAGAGGGAGGGAGGGAGGAAGAGGGAGACAGAAGGAAGGAAGGAAGGAAAGGAAAAAGGGTAAAAGTTTAAGGGAAAGAAGGGACGACCGTAACAGAGGAAAGAGAATAAGCGAGGGAAGGGGGAGAGGGAGAGAGGGAGGAAGAGGGAGACAGAAGGAAGGAAGGAAGGGAGGAGGAAAGGAAAAAGGAAGCTTGAGGGAAAAGGAGAAGAGAAGGCGAGGGAGAGGAAGAAGGGAGGGAGGAAGAAAGGAAGAAAGGAAGGAAGGGAGGGAGGAAAGGAGAAAAGGATAAAAGTTTGATGGAAGGAAGAGAGAGAGAGAGAAAGAGGGGGAGGGCGAGGGAAGGAAGTAAGGAAGGGAGGGAGGCAGGAAACGAAAAAGGATAAAAGTTTAAGGAAGGCAGAGACATAGGGGAAGGAGTACAGGGAGGAGGAGAGGGAGGGAGAGGAGAGGGGAAGGAAGGAATGGAGGGGAAGTGGCAGTGAGAGAGGGAAGAGGGAGGAGGGAGGGAGATGGAAGGAAGCGGGAAAAAAGTATGGAGGTTGAGGGAAGGAAGATAGGAATGAGGGAAAGAAAAAAAGGAACGAGAGACGAGGGAGGGATGGAAGGAAGGGAAAAAAGTATGAGGGAAAAGAAGAGACGGAGAGGGAAGGAATAAAGGAAGGACGGAAAGAAAGAAGGAAGGAGCGAGGGGAAAGAGGAGAGAGAGGGAAGGAATGAAGAAGGGAGGGAAAGGAAGGAAGGAGAGAAAAAAAGTTTAAGGGAAGGGTAAGATGGAAAGCGAGAAAGGTTGAGGAACAAATGAAGGAGGGAAAGAAAGAAGGAACGAGCGAGGGGAAAGAGGAGGAAGAGAAATGGGAAGGGGAAAGAAAAAGGATAAGAGAAAGACGTGGAGAGGAGGGAGGGAGGAGAGAGAGGGAGAGAGAGAGAGAGAGAGAGAGAGAGAGAGAGAGAGAGAGAGAGAGAGAGAGAGAGAGAGAGAGAGAGAGAGAGAAGGAAAAGATAAAGTGAGGAAAGATAAGAAAGAGAGGATTTGAAAAGAGTGAAAAAAAATCAAATTTCCTTCTTTTCCCATTCCCTTAAACCCACTTTCCACACTTCTCTCCATCTACTTGTTGACTTCCATTTTCCTTCCTCCCCATTCACATAAAACCCACTTTCCTTACTTTCTCCACCCACTTGTTTCATCCTTCTCCCTATCCTTTAATCCCACGGGTTCCTAACAAGATTATATCATCAACGTACCTAAGACTTTTTTCCACATATTTAAGTTTTAATGCGATAGCCTACTTTCGTACTTTATGGAGCCGGCGAGACTGCGTCCTACGTGGATCCGACCGGCGTGGCGTCTTTGGAGCCGTTCGCCTATTCCCTATTTCTCTATTCGCCGACAATAAAGAAGGAAAACATATTCGGGCAATCTGATAAACACACAAATACACATACGACCGCACACGCACATACATACATACATACATACATACATACATACACACACACACACGTTGTCTTAGGCCCGTTTCGCAAAAAAGGGTAATAAAAAGAGTAAGAGAGAAAGTAATAAAAAGAGTAGAGAATGAGACAGACAGATAGATAGATATAGATATGACAGAGAGAGAAAGAGAAATAGACATTGAGAAACAGATAGATAGATAGATTGATAAAAGGAAAGAGAGAGAGAGAGAGAGAGAGAGAGAGAGAGAGAGAGAGAGA